>NW_010363281.1:38040-63808 GCF_000414095.1 Morus notabilis
ATGCGTATGTTAAGATGGATGAGTGGCCATACGAGAATGGATCGCATAAGGAATGAAGTTATTCGTAGTAAAGTAGGTGTAGCACCAATAGAAGATAAGGTGCGCGAAGGCCGCTTGAGGTGGTACGGGCATGTCCAACGTAGACCGCTAGAAGCGCAAGTTCGTGCTTGGGAGGACATTCTTATACCTAATACTATGAGAGGGAGGGGTAGACCAAGAATTACGTGGACCGAAGTAGTTAGGAAAGACATTCTAGATCTAGGCCTTCAGAAAGTTTAATTTCAAATAAAGTTGTGTGGAAAAGTGAAATCCATATAGCCGACCCCAATTAAGTTAGGATTAAGGCTTGTTGTTGTTGTTGTTGTATTACTGTCAATTGGAACTTGTGATTCTTCATTTTGTTTTGATTTGTTTCGGTATTTTTTTTTATTTTTTTTATTTTTTTGATGCGGTATCATATATGGGACTGTTCCCTTTTCTGCTTCATATAATTTCAAGTTTTGAGTTAGTGAGATTGAAACCTTTACATGAAGTTAGCAATTACATCATAGGGTCGAATCCTATGCTGTATTTAGAATGTGACGGATGTGGCTACGCCATCGGTAATGATCCTGAGAGGTACAAGGATAAAACATTGATGGCCAAGATTGTGCCATCCGGTGGATTCTTCTCCTTGTGTTGTTTGCTATTTGCTTCCATAACACGCAAAAGTTTGTGCATAAACAACTATGTTAGGAGCTTCTGTGTTCTTGTTTTTTGGATATCTGTAGAGCGCTTTACTTTTCCTCTCTGATACACGCACTTACATAGGCAGGAGTGCGTGTATGCTTCCATGTGTGTTTACATACATACATGCATATAGCAGAAACTTGCAGTTACTAATTCTATTTGTTTGTTGTTGTAGGAGATTGTTTGCCAGCATTGTGGTGTCAAAGGCTTCGAGGATGCCTTGACTCTCTGTGAAAAGTGCGGGGAATATGCTTTGCATCGGTATGTGTTTAAGGCATTGGTTTTACAAAGTTAAAAAGAAAAAAAGAAGAATGCTGGCATTTTGAATGCCGCATGGTCCTCAGTTGAATGCTTTTGTTTTTGGTTTGTGTGCAAAACAAAGTAGCACAATAGAAATAACGGATTGAGTTTGAAGCATTCTTTTATGTTGCTTACAGTTTTTTGTAGAAATAACGAGTACATTAATTTTCCATTTTTATTTGTATGAAAACCTTATTTTCTTTGATGACTTTTTTGTTTTACTTATTTTGCAGCTATTGTTTAGAAGTACTTCCAGAAGATTTATCCAAACCTGTAGTATGGTTTTGTGAAGATTGCAAACCAGATATTTTGAAGCAGTCTACTCCTGATAAACCAAGTTCTTCTTCATCCGCATTTAGTGTCTCTGTAGATGTAGAATCACCAAAAACAGTGCAACCAAATAAACGTAGGGGCAGATTGAAGAAGACTGAAAAGGTTATCACTGGTTTGGAAACTAACACTGAGGTGCAAACTCATGAAGATACGCCTTCTGGTATTGAGCCACATTGTAGAGAGAATCAGATGCTCAGAAGGAGATTGATTCTTGAAGATGAAGAGGATCTAAATTTAGAAACTTCTCAAGTTGCTGTTAGTAACTCCAAAGCTTCAAATGTTGTTGAAGAGAGGGTTAGCACCGGTTCCGAGGCTAAAACAGAGGAGCAGATGTGTGAAGGTAAGCCTTTTGGTAATGTTTCACAGTTGAAAGAGAAGAGTGATAACGAGCAAAAGCTCGGGACAGAAAGGAGGTTGGTTCGTGAAGATGAAGAGGCTAAACCTTCAAGTACCTTAGAACAACGGGTTTTCACTTCTTGTACTGTACCTAAAGCTGAGGCGCAAATATTTGATGGTAGGTCTTCTGGTAATAAGTCACAGTGCAGGGAGGAGAGTGATAGGGACCAAAAGTTCAAAAGACAGCACAAAACTTTGCAATGTAGTGACCCAAAGCCTTCAAATATTCTACAACATAAGGTTATTGCTAGTTGTATGGATAAAACCAAGGTGCAGATTCGTGACGGTGAGCCTTCTGGTAATATGCCAAAGAGCAGAGAAAAATGTGATAGTGATCAAACGCTTACAAAAACGCGGAGATTGGTACTTTCAAATGAAGAGGCTGAGCGTGTGAAAACCTCTCAAGTTACCGCTAGTGACCCTACTCTTTCAAGTATCTTACAAGATAAGGATATTTCTCGTTCTGTAGCTAAAACAAAGGTGCAGAAACGTGATGGGAATTATAAACATCAGAATTTCAGCGAACACAATAAAACTTCTCTAGTTAGTGACCCCAAGCCTTTGGATATCTCACAACAAAACGCTGTAACTGGTTCTGTCGCTAAATGGAAGGTGCAGATACATGATAGTTCACCTTCTAGTTGTGAGCTGCGGTACAGAAGTAAGTTTGATAAGTCTCAGACGTTCAGTAAACAAAAAACTTATCAAGTTAGTGACTCCAAGCCTTTAAATGTCTCACAAAGAAAGACCATTACTGGTACTGTAGCTAAAGCAGAGGTGGGTAAACATGGTAGGCCTTCTCGTAGTGAGCCACAGGACGGAAGAGGCAAGCGTGATAATTATCAAAAGGCCATCCCTGGTTCTGTAGCTAAAACGAAGGTTCAGATATGTGATAGTAGGCCTTATCATAGTGAGCTACAGTACAGAGGCAAGTATGATAAGGATCAAACGTTCAGAAAACGACAGAGATTGCCTCTTGAAGATGATGAAGAACATGAGCCTTCAAAAGCTTCTCAAAATGATGTTAATGACCCCAAGCTTTCAAATTTAGAACAGAATTATTATTTGGATGTACAACCTATGATTGACCCAATCTGGAAGTAAGAAATTCTATTCTATTGCCTTTTTGTAATTTACCATGAAGTTGCATTTATGATACAGTTTGTAAACTATATGATTTAATTTGACAGTGGAACTTTGAGAATCAGCAACAGAGACTTAAACACTCCAGAAATACTCTCAGTTGCTGCCCATTTATCCAACTTGGCATGTCATAAAGTGTTTGAGGTGGCAAAGTTGTTACCAGAAGAAGTTTCTCTTGAATTGTCTAAACGATCTCACTTTTGGCCTAAAAGTTTTCGGATGTTTGGGCCAAGTTGTCATCATATTGCTCTTTACTTCTTTCCTGACAATGGAAGGTGATCTTAGCCTTCATGTTCTCATTCAATTTCTTGCTTTTGATTTTTTTTTTTAATTTACTGAGTGTCGTGTGCGGGTGCAGAGACGACAATGTTTTCAACAGCCTGGTCGACGGCATGATCAAAGAGGACCTTGCTATGAGAGCTGTGTTGAAAGAAGCAGAACTCTTGGTTTTCACATCTTATGACTTGCCTATGCATATGAGGAGTGAGCTTTCCTTTTCTTTTTCCTTCAGATTTTTGTTTAGCCTTTATACGCAGTTAGCACCACGAAGTTATGCCACGGGTTGATCGGTTTGCAGGGTTTCGGATGAAGTATTATCTATGGGGGGTCTTTCGGGGGAAGAAAGCTTGACGATTAACAAATACTACAAAAAGTTTCGATGTTCCAACCACCACAGGCAGAGTTTGATCACTTGTTTGCGCAAGAGCTGCGGTAGATATGGTTCTGACTCTTAACCCTCCTATTGTAAATTAATGAGATACACTTTTTTTTTTTTTTTTTAAATTCTAAAAGAGCCTTAAGAGTGATAACTTTTGTTGTTAGTATTTCAACCCAAAAAAAAAAAAGTACTGATGTTCCACAATGTTGCTGTTTAGTCTTGAAGTACCGAGAAAATGCAGGGGCAGAATGTTGTATGAATACTGGATATGAATTTTTACTGTGCATAGTCCACAAAATCTCTCTATTACCATCACAATTTTAGGCTCATACCAATGGAACAGCTTACACCGAAGATGCTTGATCCAAAAGCCTTCAATTCAAATGCTAATAACAAACTTCATATTAAAAAAAATACAAAAATTACATTTATTGTGTTATTTTATTTGGTTCTCTAATGCATAATGCTATTTTAGATTATATCTACTTTATTTATTAAAAGCTTTCGAATTTTTGGAAGTATAATTTGTAATTGTCAAGTAATTAAAAATTACAATATTATGATTATTTTGTGAAAAAGTGAACACATCAATTGATAAGTAAAAATGGCAAATTTAACATGTGCTATACCTATGTCATATTTAGAACCAAGTGTAATATATGCCAAAAGTTTGACAATATTGCATGGGAGAATGGTTTTCTCAATTAAATGCAAAATTTTGAATAAATTGGACATTGTATTTGAGATTTTCTTACGTTGAGCATTTGCAAAGTTGATCTGCTTATGAGTTTACTGTCAGGTGCATTAGGATCAGATTTCTCCAAACACTATTGAAATGGGTAATCGTTTTTCAATATATTACAGAAACGGGTAATTTTTAAAAATATCTATTGAAATGAAGTACCTTTTATTTCTCCTCTTTAATGTTAGTTTATATATTTTTATTTTTTAGATTAGAACTAGTCAACGGGTATAGTTTTTTAAAAGTAATATTTTTAGTAAGTCAAGTACTTAAAAAAAGTAGAATCTATAATTTTCTTTATAGAAAAAGTTGAGTATATTTTTGTTGCCTCAGCTCCTTGCATGCCAAAACTACGCAATTATCTTGGTAATAATTTTGAACAAAAATTACCATGAACAATGGGACGAAAAGCATCAATCTACGTAACATTTATAATTAGTCTCTAAGAAAAATAAACTATTAAAAATATAGATTTTCTATAGTAATTACTTGTCTTTTCAACTATCGATAGATACTATTATTTTGACTGTTGAATTAAGTTTATAATAGGACTGTTCGTCGATTTAAAATTGACAGTTTTGGTCGGTTTAGTGACCGAACCGACCACGTTAGTTTTCAAAAACTTAAAACCGAAACCGAACCAAAGAGGAGAGACTTTGGTTGGTTAACCGCCCGAACTATGGCCGGTTTCCGGTGGTCGGTTCCCACTAAAAGTGGTATTTTTAGTAAGTCAAGTATTTTAAACTATATATTTTTTTCGATCAATTTCAACTATTAATATAGTCAAAATTAAGAGAAAAAAACTTTAATTGAAGCCCATCCAAAAATAAAGCATAAAAAATATTAAGTGTGAGGCCAAGAAAGGACTCACTTCATTTATATAGACTAGTTGAGGTAGTATTTTTTGATCTCTTCTCTATCTGAGACTCTTGCAACTTTAGTTGTTAGATGTCAAAAGTATGAAAAGACTAAAATATTAATAAATATTATTGAGACCACAATTATACGAACAAGAACAATGTTGTTCAGTGCTTAGTTGATGGTCTTTTACCCTTTAGATTGAAGGTTTGAACCTCCACCTGTACAAAACTTTGTTTTTTTAAGTGTGTAATAGTGGTCGGTTGGTTCGGTTTAACCGATGACCTCGGCCACCGGAATTGACAACCGATTGCCCATGTGTGGTGGTCGATCGGTGTCGAACGGTAATCGGTTTCGCTTTTGATCAGTTTTCTTCAATCGGTTAGCGATCGGTGTCAATTTCACGATTGTTTTGAACAACTCTAGTTTTTAATGATCTGTAGTTATAGTATTTCTATACAATACATTGTAAATTTTTAATATAAACACTCACAATATAAACCGTTTAAATCTTAATCTAACAGTTAAAATTACCTATCTGTAGTTAAAAAGGACAAGTGTCATGTTGTAGAAATTCTCTAGCAAATGGCTGTAAAAGAGAGAATCATGTTTATCCATAGTTTGACTTTAGTATAGACGACTGAGTTATGTCCCGATCCATTTACATGATGAGGACATCTGTCATTACAAAGGTAAGTTCACGTAAACAAAGGAAAAATTATACCATATAATATAATTAAAAAGTAGTTCGGCCATGTTATAATCACATGCATCGATTCTCGTTTGTGATCTTTAAAGACACAGGATATGGGCGATGGCAAGTAATACAGGAGAGCATTTTTAATTTTTATTTTTATTATAAAAAATTAGCAAATTGTTTAGAGTGAAAAATGAGCAAATTCAGGCGTGACTAATCATTTTAGTATGAGTAATAAAAATAGAACAATTCAGTTGATCGTTTCTACTTTCTTTTTTTCCCTCCATTTATTCTGAACAACGGTTTGGGCCGGAGCATAAGTGGATATTTTCTTCGAAATGTTTATTTATTAGGGATATTGTTATCATTTTATTACTTTTATTCCTCTTGTGTGTACTTTTCAAATTTTTTTTTTTAACTTTGGAAAACGGAAAGCTGCAATTTGACTGCGCTTGAAAAAAAAATAAAAAATAAAAGAAAAGTTATCGTAGTGGGAGCTTTGGAAATCATTTTCATTAGCATATTTCTTGCACGTTTCCGTGTGTTAGGTTAAAGAAGAAAAAGTTAAATGCAATTTGGAATTTTGCATTAAGCTAATCTAGACTGTTAAGGTCAATAATTTCTACTTTCAAAGCCCTTCACAATTATAGATAACAATCATACGACTTTTAATCTTTTGTGGGTTGATCTTTATTTATTTATTTATTCCGTACTTAATACTTTCTTCAATGTAACCACTCCAGCGTTTGGCATACGACAAAATAATATATGAAAGAAACCATAAAAAAAATAAGCACGTGTATTGAATTAATTATATTTGATAAAGACTTCGAGAAACCAAAAGTTTGGATAGGGTGTGTGTAATCATTCACCGTAACATTACAACAAAAAAAAAAATAATAAATAAATAAAATATCTTAAGTAATAATTATCATTTTTAAAAGTAACCTACTGAATTCGGTTACTAATATTGTTGTTTTGCCTTCCAACTTAGGATGAAAAAATTGATTGTCCGTCTTACTTGTAAGATTATTTTTTTAACTGTTGAATTTGATCAAAATTAAATTAGATTAAAAAAGTATACAAAATAGACAGTTTTTGATAAAAATTTAACGACTGAAAAAATAAAACTATAGATGGTTCCATTTTTTTAATCCTTCTGGAGAAATTCCCATGGAAAAATGAAAAGTACTCAAAGAGATGAGTGATGAGACGAACAAAATGATATTACGACCCATGATTAATTGGTAGAAGAAAAAAGATAAAATAATAGATTGGGTGTGGATTTCTCAAATTATTTAAATAATTTCAATTTTAATCTCTTACAAAATTGGGAGATTCATTTCTGCTGGTGTGTGTAAATTTACAGTAGTAATTTTAAAATACAAAAATTAAACTGTAATAATAATTGAAATTGAAATGGAAAGCATTTTCACAAACGAAGTTCAAGAGAATTGAGTGGTGCGTTTCAAAGCTCGGGAGTCGGATGATATTAATAATTAATAATATGGTTTCGGAGCATTTTGAATACAACAAAAACACAAATTTAAAAGAGCCAAATGATCAAGTGTACGAACATTAAGAATGTGATCTTCATTTCCTTTTTCTGATTTATATTTTGAGAGTTATTTTGTTATGATTAAAAAAATTAACTATCGGCGGTTAAATTTATATTAAAAATTGTTAATTTTATATATTTTTTAATTTAATATAATTTTAACTAAATTTAATAGATAAAAATTAAGAAAGTCATACCCGAAAAAAACCGTTTCAGCATGTCTTGGCCTCAGGGGACCTAGAAGGACAAAATCCCTTTTGTAATAGTAAGCGCGCGTGGAGATGGTCTTTTCTTCAGTGAAAAAAGTCAAGGTCAAGTCTAGCTAAAAAGCCCGATTAGGCTGACCCGGTCCAGTTGGACATTGTATCCAATATTTCTCTCAAAATCTAAGAAGAAAATTGTAACCTGATATCGTACTTTGTCCAAAATGGGAAGTTGGGAACTTTTTTTTTTTTTTTTTTTTTTTGTCAAATTACAATTTGGAAGAAATATAACTGACATTTTTCACTATAAATGCGAAACTGAAACCTTTATTAGACGGCGTCTGAAGTTGTTCAGTTGTTCTTTTGGTACACAGGAAATAATGAACTCCGAATGACTTTTCTTGCTATACATTTGTCATTTTAGCCGATCAATTCATTATTGACTGCTTCTTTAGCGCCGCCCCCCATTAAAAAAAAAAAAAAAACTATGACTGCTTATTATTATCAATGTTACTATTGATTTGATGATCGAATTAAGAGCAATTAATAGAATTTTATTGCTACGATTTATTCTCAGTTTTCATTTCCAGAAAAAACCATAGTGATTAGCGAATAACTGATTAAGGATTCCAAATTAATTAGCCTCTTAATTCAATTGTATTTATGACGTTATTTGGAAATGACATTTGTAACTGAATTTTGTCGGGGGAGCTGAATGGACGGAGTCTACTTTGTAGCATGTATTTGTTTGTTTCTTTTCTCGTTTTCAATCATTGAAGAAATTTTTAATTTCATTAGTTTCAACTGACCCAATTACCTTTGCTATATCAACTTTATACACACAATGCACATATATCTTCATCTTTTTTTTTTTTTTTTTTTGGTAGAACTGGTTACAGGATTCACATCTCCATGCATCTTATTTTGGGATTATTAAAAAACATATAATTAAATTTCTTGAAAGAATGTCGGCGCTTACTATGTTTATAAAATATACTAATTATTAATTAATCACGGCAGATGCCTTTTTCCCCGTTTAAACGATGATTATATATGATCATAAAGTTTTAATTTGCAATAAATCTTGGGTTCAATAATGGAACAAAAACTTGAGTCTCATCTATCTAATTCTACTTGAACGATGAGCTTAGTTTCATCTAAACCATCATGGGTGGCCAAGGTCGTACGGTCTGTTGACTAAACAAGACCTTTTATATTGTAGCTATCAAGACTTGAACCTGGGTTCATCTTGAGAGGGGAATAAATTAATTCTTACCGGTGTACCAGTGATATATTGGATTTATGTTTGTCTTGATACTTTTAATAGAGTGTTATGTTAGTTTTAGAGTAATTTTAATAGCGAATTTATGTGATTTTAATTAGTTTTGCAGATTAGTATCATTCGGAGTTCGTAGGCGAGTATTAGAGTAATTCTTGGAGCTAAATTGATATTGGAGAGCCGCAGCCTTGAAAGATGGCGCCTAGGCTCTGAAATAGTCCATTTGCAGTATAAAAATCCGAGAGAAGAGAGCCTAGGCTTTGTGCAGTCAAGCCACGGCGCTATTTTACGCAATGAAGAACTTCTCCGCTTAGCGCCGCAGCGCCCAAAACCAAAGCCGTGGCGCTACTTCGAAGCAAGGCGGATATTTGGCATCTTTCTGCTCAGCGCCGCAGCCCAAATAGTAGGGCCGTTGCGCTACTTCGAAAACTTTGCCGACTTGATTTCATTTGAGTTTCAAAGATTTACAAAAATACCACTATGATTCCAAACACTATAAATAGGATTTTTAGGGTTATTTTCTAGGATTTTTTGGCTAAGAAAAGAAGGGGAGAAGACGACTCTACGAAGGAGGTGAGGATTCGTTCAAGAACGAAGTTCAACTTCAACTTCGCCAAACAGTTTTATTCTTTCCTGAATTTCTTATGTTAATTATTATTATTGTCATTATGTTTTCTTTTTCAATTATGTTCTAAATTTTTAGACTAGGGTTACAAGTGTAGCCAAGACATGAATATTTGATTTCATTTATTTTCTTTTAATGAAGTTTATTCATTAAGAGTTTTCTATTCATGAATGTGTTTCTTTTATTGTTCTTAATACTTTCAATAAACTGATCACTTATTGAATTGAATTGAAAACCTAAATTGAAACCCCAGAAGGAGTTTTTAGGAATAGTTTCTAATAAAAGGAGCCGTAAGGTGCGTAGGACATTGAGAGATAGTAATACGACTTGCGATAGCAATTTTAAAAAAATCAAAGAACTTAATGAATTTCTAGGATGGTGGGATTCACATCTTGCGATAGTGAATTTACATGTTAGAAATATTTTTAATAGCATCTCCAGAAGGACTATTAGATAAATTAGAATTTTTTGTTCTACTACATGAATGAGAGGTGATGTTTGCGAATAATTGGAATTGAATATGAATTGTCTTGGTGAAACTTGTATGCTCTAGTGTTTTCTTGCAATGATCTCTTTTCATAATTACTTTGCGTATAATTTGTGTTAATTTATTTTACTTACTTTTCAATTTTGATCTTTTATAGAGATTTTATTTGTCTAGATAAAGTTGAAAATATCAATTTCAATAATTGTTAAGCTAGTCTCCATGGAAACGATATCTTATTCACTCATTATATTACTTGTGCGATTCGTACGCTTGCGAAAAATCACATCAACCAATCTCTTAGTCGTGATTATTATGATATTTTGAGATCCTAATTATCTCTATTGAGATCAAACTATAGATTAACACAGCACAGTGCTACATAATTTAGTTTTTTTTTTTTTTTTGCTTGTAAGAAAAGTTAATGATTTAGTGATTTAGTAATTTAGTTCTTCGTACTTAAAATAGTCATTTAAAGCAAAAATAGATTTTTATTTTTTGACTGCTTGACATACATCTTTATAAGGAAATCTATATGCAAATGCTCGTGTAACTAGTTTCACAGTTTTTCCTGATCACTTTAACATCACCATTAGAACTCTCACAACTCTTGTTGATCGCATAAAAAATTTCACTTCCATCACATAAATTGATCAATATTATTTCTCCCGTTTTTATTAATGTTTATATTTAATCCTTTCCCACTGAAAGCTAATTCAATGTTTAAAATATTTTTGTTTCATGAAACCCTACCATTTAGTTTCTAAAACTTCTTTACTGAATTGCTTGACAAATCCTTTGATAATTAATTAATTAGTTAATGTTTTAGAAGAGAAGACTAAAGAGATCAGATGATCACCAAATGGAAAAATATACGAAGGACTTAATTGATAATAATGAAGTAAATCAATTTATTAATTACATTTTGAATACCTCCATAGATATTATTTCCTTCAGTGTCGAAGACATGCGGTATATACTCTGACAAATATTCTTACTATTTACCTGAATTAACCAAGAAACCATATATAATTAACCAGAGCACTGTCTTTCATTACAAATGAACATTATAAGTTGTTTTCATCACGAATATTCTATATCAAATTTGAATGCTTAAAGTACAAACATAAAGAGGCGCGAACTATGTACAACTATATTTTGTCGGCTTTCAGGAGAAATTGGAAAAAAGAATAAATTGTTATACCAATTTAATCATTGACAGAAAATATTTAAACAAGATATAGCCGCCCTTAAGATATAAAAACTACATAGGATAATTATTTCTATCATGGCTATATATATGTATATGTAATTCGTCGCATAAATAGATACAAATTAAATGCATCAAACTCATTTAAGTGACGTTTGTTTGAAGGGTTCAGCTTAATTTAAAATCATAATTCTTAGTTTTACTATAATATTTTTCTCTTTTAAAAAATTTAAATTTTAAAAATAAGAATTATGAACCATGATTTTAAACTCATGAACCAAACAACACCTTAATATACAAAAAAAATTACGTGTACTTAATATATACAATTAAAATTGGTTCTAACGAACAGATATAAGACACCAAATATGTATGAAAGAAATGGCAAGAATATTCCATTAAGTTTTGTTGTATGACGGAAAAAGGAATCTAAAAAGGAATACATCAGTATATCATCATTATGATCGCAACACATTAATCCAAACCTACGTACACTCTGTCTAATGGCCCACAAAAAATTAAAGAAAGAAAAAAAAGCCACAAATTAAAGATAAAAGGGCCTGTATAAGAATTAATTGCCAACTTGCTTCCCACCTAAAAGAGGCCGATTGAATTTTCTCTCTTTAGGGCCCCACAATGCCGTTTTCTTTATTTTCTTGATCACCATAGAAGCAAGAAAAGAAAACGAATGAAATAATGAAACAATTATCAAGTCACAAATTAATTAATTATCTGGGAAAATGTTGTTGAATAAGAAGTCTATGGAAGGAGTACTTGTAGAAGTCATCCGAGGAGAAATGAAGTATGAAGCTGCAGCTGCAGGGCTAGGCATGAAACCACCTTCGAGGAAATTCCTGTTGGCGGCGTTAATCAGAGGGCTCAGATCATGGAAGAAGCTATCGGACGGTGGAGAGAAGAAGCTTGGAGGGATCCGAGGAAGCGAGGCGGGCCCGGGCGACAAGACTCCGGAGAACAAACCCTTATTGTACTGATCCTGCATAATCTCCATCCCTTCCATTAAACCACTCATATGATCATGATCATGATGATGAGGATGATCATGATCATGATCAAGATTTCCTTGTGGAGACTTTGCTTTCTCTATCGTCGCGTATCGAACCGCCGGCGATATTGCACCGGTTAGGGCTTGGCTCTCGTAGAAATTAGGGTTAGCGGTAGAAGCGGCAGTAGAAGCAGCAGTAGTAGTAATACTAGTACTAGCAGTACCATTATTGGATGAGGACGGTAAGCCAGTTAGACGTTGCACTAGGTCCATGAAATCACTAGGGTTTGTGTGGATTGTCCTCGGGGAGACGTCGTAGATTATTACGGGCTGGCGGGGTGGTCGTGCCGGCGGTTGCGACGGTTGCGGTGCGAGGGGAGGCTTTCGGATCTTGTATGAATCTTTGCTAATCTTTAGAGGGGTTGGGCGTGGGCCTTGGAGCTCTTTTCTTGGAAATTTTCCGGGCGGAAAGTCGGACGGATCCATGCCGGAGATCGGACGGTAGCCGGAGAAGAACTCGAGGAAGAGGAAGACGAAGAGGAAGAGAAGGAAGGAAATGAAGAACCAGGTGATGATGATGATGATGATGATGATGATGGCGAAAAGGGTAATGGCATAATTAGACTAGTTTCATTAGGTTAAGAGGGCTGTTATTTATAAAATGAGCTGACAACAAATATTTGAAGAGAGCAAGTCAATGGAAAGGAAATTAGAGATAATTAAATGGACAAAGAAAAAAAAAAGGGGAGAAAAATATAATATTGATAAAATTCTCGACCTACTTGTCTGGGTATTATATTAAGTGAAGGGGTTGTGTGTGTGTATATATATGTACGTATATATACAAAGGCCTAGGCCGGTTTCGTAGTGGTATGGGTGTTTGAACATGTCTACCTGTACTCCATAAGTTTTCATATATTTGTTTAGTATAAGTTGGAAAGGGTCATATATGGCACGCAGAGTTTTAAATACAGACATCGTGTGACATGTAAGATTGACGTACCAGTTGTTGGAATATTTTTACGTAGACTTTCATAATTATAACAATTTACTCTGTAATTAATTAAAATATTTTATAGATAATTGTGTTAATGTAAATTAACACATGTATATATGTTAAATATCAGTCCATAATAGAATGAACTATTATTTTATTAACTCGCTTTAGGCATATAAACTCCTTATAACTCTTAATATTTGGTCAACCCATTAGATTAAATACCCTCTCCATTGAATATTGCTTAAAAGCCCTTAGGCTTATTCGGTTTATGTGTGCAACACCCCTTCTTTAGTAAAAAGGGGGCTTGTGCTTGTGGGTGTGGGCTGCCAACGTGAAAGGGGCAGAGAGGGAGAGATAAGGAGGAGCTCAACGGCTCCTCTTGCCAATTTCTTCTTCCTTTTGCAGGTTCTTCATGGATTTTGGCCGCCCATTGACGGATTTCAGCGACTGTTGACAACGCTTTTCCGCTGTCCAATGGAATATGAGGTATGCCTAAATCCCAAATAAAAATTTTGTGACATTTTCGGATTTTAGACTAGATTAGTTATTATGATCTTGTTTAGATGATTTTAAATCTTGCACCAGTAAGATAACACAAAAATGTAAATTGGCTAAGCTAACGTATGGGAAATAGTTGGGGACTAATGGGTGAAGGAGGGAAATAGATTCGGAGAGGTAAATATAAAAAACTATCGTTTTGCGGAAGGTAAGCAAATAGCCAAAAAAAAAAAAAAAAAAAAATTATAGAACCGGAATTTAGTAATTTACCATGCAGGCGCTAAACTATTAAACTACTATAACTAGGTAAATTTGAGGATAATTTTCGTTCAATTTGATTAATCTGAGACTAATTTTGATGAGATTTAATGTGAAGGACACTTATTAGTCATCACGATCAGTCAACCAATACGAGTTGTTTTGCTGAGTTAAAGCCACTGAGATTCGACTGAGATTTCTATCTCGGTTTTTTTTTATTATGGCAAAAGGTAAATAAATTTTTACTTTTTGAATCACTACAATCTTTTTTTTTTTCTTTTACGGGATTTGGCTCTAACTTGCCAATTTTTCTTTGAGAGTTATGTTATGAACCCGAAAATTCATGTTTGTTTACATGTAGGAATCCAAAAATACATCCCTTTTCTTTTATTATCAATCCGATTATGTGAAATTTCTGAAAAAGAAAACCATTAATAAATTTGTGATAAAATAGCCGGGTGTCCAATGATTAGAAATAGGATAAAGGAGACAAATACTCCTCAAAGTGCATGATTCTAAATTTTTTCTCTTTATTATTGATTAATATATTTTTTTAATCAAATAACTATATTAGTCAAAAGAGTAAATAATAAAACCCAGACTCCTGTACGAGTAAATTTAACAATTTTCTCTTATAAATATGGCAACTTGAGGAGTATCGATCCATCGACAGGTGACTTTGGATTGATCAGTGGGTGACCGAGCCTACAAGTAATTCCAAGGTTCAGTCCAAATGTAACCCATCGCGTTACCATGTGATGTTGGCACAACCTTTGTCCAATTTTGGATTTGAATACCCAGTTGCAACAAGTTCGTTTTCATACAATCTAAGACCAAGTTATGTCTAAAGAACTTCTTATTATGCAATTTTGTAAGAGTAAGAAATTCTAAAGTGTGTGTGCGAGCAATATTTTTACAATATATGCATTTGAAAAAAAAAAAAAACCGAATACAGAATATTTCTTTCTATGTTAGATCAAACATGCACATAATTGGCAACATATACTACTAAGCAACAAAAGGAATATTATTTACATACAATCAATACAAGCGCTCCTCTTTGACACATCAAACTAGGCCTGTAAGCTATTTCGAATTAGCCTTATGCTATCAGTAGTTATGATATAAAATCCCGGCCTCTCGAGATGAGAACCAAGAAATTTTGCACAAAATATTCTAATCTACCCAATATAAAACGTACACATCCTACTAAATCATGGCAAAGAAATAAGATAAGTAAAGCATTTCCCTTCGGTATATTAAAATCATTCTCCTATTTTGGCAATATAAAGGAAAATAAGCAGCATACTAACAAATCTAGCAAACTAAAAATACAAACTGCACGTAGAATAGGGAAACCATCCTCGTTATTAAATATTAAGAGGACGTTTGGTTCATAGATTAAAATTATGTGATTAAAATCATTTTTAATTTATGTGTATTTTTTATAAAAAAAAATAATGTAATAACTATAAATCATGATTCAAATCATAATTTAAATCTTTTAACTAAACATCCTGAAGCCAAACATAACCAAAATACATGGCAGATACACACAAACGACGAAATCAATATACCTCTATTACAATAATATGAAAAATTGAAAACTAAAAACTAGAAAAAAGACAAAAAAAATCTTGACCTACACAAAAGACGCTTCTGATGACAAGATGGCCTCTGAGTTTGAGAGGGACAGAGCGAAGAACACAATAAGGGATGGAAAAAGCCGCTGACAGACGACACTACAGGACAAAGGTTTTCTCTTTCATCTTCAGAAAAGTTAAGATATCGCTTCGATCTCTGTTATTGAATGTAAATATTCAACTAGAAAAAACAAGTTCACCGAGACACATCAAAATCACAATACAGAGATAAATAGCATACAATTGGAATCCATGTTTTTATCTTGTTTTACATGGGTATACTTTTTTTTTTTTTTTTTTTCCTGTATTGAGATTTTGATAAGAAATGAGCAACTTCATATTAAAAAAAAAGTACTTCCTCGATTTTTTCGGGGGTTATTATGCTCTACATTTGAAGTTTGATATCTCCAAAAAAAGAAGGGGTTTAAAATTAGAGGATTTATTAGCTATAATTAGAAAAAAAAAATGATTTTTCTCAAAATTTTAATATAATAATGCTTAAAAATTAGACTACTATTATTATTATTCCAACTTCCAAGATATGGGTCTTAATCAAAGCTTAAAAAGGTGTGTGCCTTAAGCATTTGCTTAAGTTCCTTAGGGGGTACTTGAGTGCGCACTAAGAGAAGAGGTCATTAACACTAGTAGATGTGCAAGCAAAATTAGCAAATGGAGGAGAACTGAAGGACATGGGAGAATTTTTGTTTCAGCAGCTCCAATTGAGTTTTTTTTTTTTTTTTGGGAGTTTATCTGGTAGGATTAGAAAAAATAAACTATCGGTAGTTCTTAACTTTTAATCATTAAATCCGTATTAAAAATTATCTGTTATGCATAATTTTTTAATCTGATGTAATTTTGATCAGATCTAACAATCAGAAATCAAGTCTTACCGACAAGGGGATTTATCAGAGAAATTCTCTTTTTTTTCCTCTATGTGGAAAAATTCTAATTTCTAGGCAATGTTCGTATCCTTTCTCCATAATTCAACTTTCATAGCATCTCCGTCTTTAGCTTCTCAAAGTCGAATTTAAATGCCCAAACAAATAACTAATATTCATGAGTACGTAAACACCCATTATAAACAATTAAGATAATTCTATTCAAATCGGCGAGGACGAGATATGATATTTTTGCATTTTACTTTTCAAAACATATGCATCGACACAACCCTAAGAAAAGGTGTAAATATCATGATTTCGAAAAATACTTTAGTGCACTAATAAAATGTGAATCCACTTGTTTATCTCATTTTGCATGCTTTTCATTAGTGGACGGTACGGTGCTCTGTGACATTGTTTTGACCTTGAACTATTTTCGTATCTGCAGATTTGTAATAAAATGTAGGGCCCATAGTCTAACCCAACTAGGGTTCAAATAACACGAGTTTTTAGACTATTTTTAGTTTTGGAAAAAATGGTATTAATAGGTACATTCTTTCTTTCTTTTTTTCAATTATTACAAAGTAATACCTTGTATTTTTGATAATTTTGTTCCGGTATCCCGAGTGTCTTTCTGGAAAATGACTTTCTATTCTTCTACTTAACTAAATAGAAAGTAACTATGTTAAAAGCATATTAAAAAAAAATAAAAAAAAATCTGAAAAAAAAAATTAATGCATATATATATATATATGATATCAGACACGTGCGCGGAAGAGGACCCCGCCTAAAAATAAAAATCTGAAAAAAGCAAAATTAATGCATATATATATATATATATGATATCAGACACGTGCGCGGAAGAGGACCCCGCCGTGCACGTCGATCTCTACATTGTGTTCATGTGCTTGGAGTCCATATTATTAGAACTTATTTCGTCATAGGTAAATTTCTCTCTGAGCAGAAATTGCCAAAAACACAAAGTATCAAAATAATAATATTGTTATTATTTTTAATTTTATTTTAGTTGAATCTGATTCCAGACTTTCCGTGGAATCAATTATATGAGAGTTTATTTTCATACATTGAATGAATTATCAACTTGCTAATAGGAGTAGATCTGAATTCTGAACTTATGTTACACAATTTCAAGCCGGAATACATACACACACACAAATGCTAAGCTGCAATCAGTAGAGAGAGAGAGAGAGAGAGAGAGAGAGAGAGAGAGAGAGAGAGAGAGAGAGCTAAGTTGTAGAATGTAAATAACTAATGTATGTGAACGAACAACTTTGACAGTAAAGGATGAGTCATTTTATTGTATATATCAAATTTTTCCGACAATTATGTCTATGTGTGATGAACTTTAATTTCCATGTTTTGATGGAACTTAATTAATGTTATAAAACTGTAAGACTCCCCTGAATTATGAAAGAAGCAAAGTATAACGGAAGGTTTTAAATTTACGCATCTAAATTAAGATCTTGAGAGAAAACGTCAAAACCAGAAGAATCAAAGAAGCTCCAGATATCGTTCGTTGAAGGAAAAGTTTCGATCTCTTGCAAATTAGCCATCGGTTGCCACGAAGAAAAGTTTATCGGATCAGACCAAACTACATCTTGCACAACTTCATGATCACTTCGAAGAAAATTCTGCAACTCAAATTGGCCGACTCCATCAATCCCCATATTTATTTCTTCATGAATTTTCTGATCTTCTTCAATTTTCTCGTCGTGAGAAATCTGTTCCCGAACCGAATCTTGCTTGAGCCGGTTCGGGTTTTGGTTCAAGTAGTTAGCGAAAACAACTGCTAGGTCAATATCCGAACCGGCCGGTTGAGAACCCGAGTCGCCATTGGAACCCTCATTGGAGTCGTGAGAAGAAGAACTAAGCGAATTAGAAGGTTGAACTCTCGGGCCGGAGCGGCGCTTCTTCCGGCAACCTCCGCCGGCCGGAACGTTCCTTAGAGAGCCGCCTTTGGTCCAGTATCTCCGACAACCTTTGCAGAAGTAGCGAGGCTGAGAGAGGCTGTAGTTGTTGTAGTAACAGAACTTGGTGTTGGAAGAAGCGCAGCGAGGGCAGGGAGGAGCCATTTCAATGACGGGTTTCCAATATCTAATTTCCTCCATTTCAATATGTAAGAAATTACGAAAATGTTTGGATGATTTTGATGGTGAATTGTGTGGGATTTGGAGAGTGAGTTTGGGGGGGTTGATATGGGCGTGGTCGGTTGGGGACCCGTTGGGAACAAGGAAGGGGTTGATATTAAGGAGTTCATAAATTAGAATTATGAGATTATAATTATTTTTAATTTATATGTATTTTTTATGAAAAGGGTTGCTTTTTAGAAGGCGGATTGAGCGTGGCTACACTGTCGGTCGTGGCGTTTCTTCATTGGGTGAATAAGAAGAATGATAAGTCAAAGCTTCTTGGTTGTCATTAGTGTACTTTTCCTATTCGATAGATGTCCAAATGGCCAATATGACCTTGTACGGAGATTTTTGATTTCTAGAGTGAAAACTATCCCGCCCTCTTTCTTTTTTTTTTTTTTTTTTTTTTTTTTTACACTTCATTTTAACTGTTAGATTAATTTTTTAATGATATATTTTATGAGTGTCTAAGTTAAGAATTTATAGTGCGACGCATAAAAGTTCTCTTGATTATAAATCAAGCTGTTAAAAAATTAACTACTAATTAAAATAACAATAATATCAGTAGTGAAAAATTAATGTTCCAATCACACAAATTTCATATTAATTATTGCTTTAGTTATTTTTTTTTAAATAAATAAGGAGATCATTAGTGTCATCTTCCTCATATTCATAATCAAGAAATAAAGAAATTATTAGGGGCCTTGTAGTAAATGAAAAGAGCCTAACTTGATTTTATTTAAAGGAAATTGTCGTCTATTATGAATCATATTAATCTTTTTTTTTTTTTTTAGTAGTGCATTCTAATATGTAATCTTTCTTCGGCTTCTTTCTAATTTTAGAAGACTCATTATGAAACCAATTTAGCAGTATTAAAAGTGATGAAGTTCTCTTATAACTTCAATACTTTCACAGATAAATTTGATCATTATTTTTTATTATTATTTGAAGTCCAAGTCATATAGGCCCTTTCATGAATATGGGCATTTTAGTAATTTAGCCCGAGAAATGTAACAAACAAAGTCGGCATGCATGGACTTATACACTGTACTTTATTCGAATTTCGATCACTCGTTCTTGGGGATCAACAAAAGATGAAAAATATGATTAATCATATTTCTTAGATCATAAAACAATAATATTGAATATTACCCATATAATTAAAGATTTAAATTTATAAGTCAAGTACAAGGAACGAGATTTGATTAATCATAGGCTAACGTTACGCTTTTTGTTAAACTGCACGTGCATTCTCTATTACGTGGCACCATCTCCATCCTTTCAATTTTTTAGATAAAACAGTAACAATATTAAATGTACCCATATAATTAAGGGCATGTTTGGCAACTCTGTTTTTTAGTGAAAAATTCAAAAAAAGCAACTCGAGTTACAACTTTATTCGAGTTCATATTCTTTTAAGTTTGAACTCGAGTTTGAGATTAAAACTCGAGTTCAAGTTTCCTCTTCAACTCGAGTTCAGAAACTCGAACTCAAGTTAATGAACAATATTTTTTCTATTCTTAAAAATGTTATAACTTTTTCGTTTTAATTCTGACTGAGATGATTTTTTTCTATGCGTTGACAACAAAAAGACGAATAAAACCAGACCCATATACCCTATTAAAATTTTTCATCAGCATTGAGTTTTTATTAAAATACTATCTAAATACAAATTCAAGTTTTGACTTACTCAAACACAAACTTAAAAAGATTTTTATCTCAAACCATAACTCAAATGTACACAACCAAACACAAACTCAAATTAGAACTTCAACTCAAGTTATCACTCAAATTCAACTCAAAATCTATACTCAAATTACATAACTCAAAAATATCAAAAGAACATGTCCTAAAGCTTTAAATTTCATCATAAAGTGTGCAATTGACTTCATCCTAGGTTGCGGAAGACGTTCGTTACAAGCTGCGCCTATAGTTAAAATTATTCTACTTTCTAGTTGGAATTCTAGCCCATTATATCTTACTATTTAGCAGTCAAAGTCAACTCTCCGCATTACTGATCTTAAATTGAAAACCTCGACATATTTTTAGCAAGAAAAGTCTGAATTTCTATACATCTCTCTTGATTAATGTCATTTTAACTAATATAATTTATTGATTAAGACATTAATTAAGAATAAAAAGTAAAAATTTAAATCCACGCATTAATTCTAAGAAGTATTTGTCTCTTTATCCCTTTTTAGCTCAAAGACATCTAAAGAACATGACTCGTAATATCATCTAAACAACATGACTCGTAATATCGGTATGCCTTCAGCTCAAAGGTGGTTTCTCAAACTCTTAGCTCGAATTGAGGGCTTAGAGGAATAAGCATTTCTCGGTAATGTAACGAGGCATACAAGTAGAGCCCATTTCTTTCTTCTCTCAGTATAATTGTTGGAATTCTGTTAATGAATACTTGAAACATATAATGAATACGCTTTTATTCGCAATCCCAAGCTAAATTTTTCAAAAAAAAAGGTACATGCAATTTCAAAAAGGAAAAAATTATCTCTATATAATGTGTATGTATTTGTATGCAATCTCATATGATTTTTATTTTGTTATTTAAGCATAAATGTTCAGTATTCTTTTTTACTTGTTAGACGCACAGGATACCCACAAATGAAAGGTTTTTTAATTTTTAGGGCCATGTATAAAGGTCAAGGTTAAGGTTTTTGCAATTTTAGTCTGGTGGTCGACCAACTGGTTACCAAGAGGTACTCAACCATATCTCCATGGCTCGTTTAATTCACTGATTCGAGTTTTTAATTCGAGTTGAGATGTGACTTTATGTGAGAATTTTTTACTATAATAAAAAGTTAGATGTGACTGTTTCTGAGAGCTTTTTACTATAATAAAACTCGAATTCTAAACTCAAATCAGTAAAATGAACGAGAACATTTTAACAATTTAGGATTACCATTTACCAAACACTTTAGCACCACTTTTAGAGGTAACAACACTTTCAAATATATGGTTTACTAAACGCGTAGCTGCTTCATGTTACAATAGCAACAATTATTTTAAAAGCCACAACAATCATCATAACAGAGAATTCTATAGTACTACACATATTTCAACCACTGATGCGAATTTTTAATGTCATCATATATATAAGAGGTCGTCACATACATTAAACTATATTTACGTAGGAAAAATATATTCTTTGTACCCAAATCTCAGATAGTTGTGATATTAAAAAGCAAATTTGACGATATATTTGATAGTAGCATTAAAGGGCAAAGTTTTGAACTTTATTTTTAATACATATCAGATTAAGAAGATAATTAACTTTGACGTCTCCCACGAAGCATGTCCAAAAGCTTATCAAGTCCTTCGTGTGTGCCGTGGGATTTCGCAAGCAATCCTGCATAACTCGAAGAAAAGCATTAATGCTTTAAAATAGCAATTGCAGTTAATTTCACCAAATTCTATGTATATAGTTCTTTTTTTTTTCTTTTTTTTTTTTTTTTGCTCGAGAATTCTATGTATATATAGTTGATTAGAGTAAATTCTATATTTGTAATTTTTCCCATTCTCTTCTGAAAACGTGTGTCCATGTGTTTTTCTCCCTGTAAGTAGTGTAAATTATAAACCCTATATTACCATAATTTTTCACTCTAGTACTACTTAGTGACAGAGCTAGGTATTTTTTTTTCAGGGACAGGTGAAATCAAAATTTTGCACTAAAATTACAAAATAACGATGTTTTCTTAACCTTGTCTATCTTTTTTTTTTACATCAATTTTGTCTACTTTAGGGTGTGTTTAGTACAAGGGAAAGAATGGTAGATGGATGGATTAAGAGTTGGAAGTGAAATTCAACCTTATTTGGTAGGATGGAAAGAGGAGAGAAGGGGAAAGAGCAAGGAGTTGTAAATCCCTTAGGGCCCACAAATTCTTATCCTTCCAAAAATGGGCAGATTGGAAATGGTTAAAGAAAAAAATGACCATTATTCTCAAATTGCCATGTGTCAATTTAAGAATTTCCTAAACACTTCTAGATATTTTGACCATTATTCCCAAATTGACCATTTTTCCTTTTTTAATATAACGTTGATACACATTTATATATTTACATTATATAGACACAAATAAAATATGTCTACATATATGTGTCCATTTGTATTATAAAGCAAATCAATTTTAAATACAATAAAAATAAAAGATTTCAAGTAAATTTAATTACTTTCAATATAAGGGTAAATACGTAACTTTATCAATAAAATCAAATCTTTCCCTTCTTGTTTTCTTCTAATACCAAACAATAGAAAGGAAAGTAATTATCTTTCTTCTTATCATACCAAACAACTTCGAGGAAACTCTCAATCCTTCCCTCACTTCCCACATTCCCTCCCTTCATATCCTATCTATCCCTCCACCAATCCATCTCTTCTACCAAATGGACCCTTAGTATCTTTTTTATTTTTCTTTTGAATGAACTAAGTTTGTAATGGAATTTGATTCACTTCTCTAAAATTTTGTCCCAAAAATTTAAGTTTATACTTGATATTTGGTTTATTGGAGTTTCAAATTTTAAATATGAGTATATTTAGATTGCAGGTGGATAGCAATAAAAATAGTAAAAAAAAATAAAAACATTTTGAAGGATAAAAATAGAAGAAGCGCCTCAATGCAGCTCCGCCCCTAAAATAAAATAAAATAAGGTTTCTTTTCTTTCTCTAATTTTCTCTCTTTTCTGTACCGAATGTTGTGAGTACGTTTCTATAGGCAAAAATTTGGATTCCATCTCATGTAATATTTGGACAGAAGATGTTACACGTACCATTAGCTGCCATTGGATAGAGATCAAAAAAAGTTGTAACTGCCTTCAATAGTTTCTACACATATTTGAGAGGGAAAGGGAAAAACAGTCAGATTAAACGAGCAAAAAAATAAATAAATAAATAAATAAAAGGAGGAAAAAAGAAAGAAAGAAAGAAAGAAAGAAAGGAAAACTTATTGCGCATCATGCCATCATATACATCCATACCAATAACAAATCACCAGGTTTCAGTGGCAATTCTTCCAAGCCAGTTATTTTCCTAGTAAACGTATATTCTTGTTTAGTCAAGTATATGAGAGAAATGCATATGTTCTTTTCACACATACTTGGATCACAGCTCAAACTTTATTGTTATAGTGTTTTCTCTCGTAAAAATTCAAATTTAACTTTTTTACTATAATAGTTTTCTCACATAAAATTCACTTTTATTGAAAAGAACATGCATATGTCAAAATGCATTCTTCGATAGTGATAACAACTAACATAATACCTTATGAGGAGCCTTCCACCAGCAACTTCTTCACATTCAAAAAATCTACAACCGCTGGTAAAGGGCATCCCTTTATCTTTCCATTCTGCGGTGACGATGAGGAGGGTCTATATTGCTTTAATGGTTTCTTAGTATAATTATGTCAAAAACAAAGTTCTGTGATACTTTTTTTTTTTCAAAAAAAAAAAAAAAAAATTGTTCCATATTACGGCCACAAATATTTGAATAACTAAAATTACTACTCAAAATGTCATGTCACTAACGATATGCCTTAGTTATATGGTGAGATTTTCCTTTTTTTTTTTTTTTTTTTGCTTTGAAAATATTGAATTTTAGTTAACAGGCCTCGTTCACTTTGCGGATTCGAGTTTTCAATTCGAGCTGAGATATGACATTTTCTGAGAATTTTTTACTGTAGCAGAAAAAGTTAGATTTGACATTTACTGTAAAAATTTAAAACTGAAAACTCGAATCGGTAAAATGAACGAGACTCGTGGATGGTAACTTACGTACGTACCGAGATGACATAATACAGTTGCAGTTAATCCCTCGGCCTCAGCCATATTGTCAATGGCAATACGAACATTTGGTCCCATTGCGTCCGTCACGCTGTTGAGAAAGCGTTTGACACCCTATAAATTAATAATTTCCATATTATTCATTTTGGTTATGTTTTCAAAAGAGCAACAAAAAGCCAAATGAATGTATACTAGCATCAAAACTTTCCTGTGGACGCAATTTTCTAGGGTCTAATTTTGGATCGAGTTCAAATATCATTTTTATATTTGGAGAATTTTGAGGATTACCCCTAGAAGAGTTGATTCATTTTGGTTCAAAATTCAACGACATATGTATTACCGAAATTTTTTTTACTGGTCAAAAGAGTAATCGACAAGGTTACCGGTTGTAATCTACTAGGTGTCGTTCAAAGGCAATCTCCGATGACAGGCATTGATCGCCGGTCAACGGGGTGGTCGCTGAAGAGCAACCTGATAAATTGAATTTTTATGTTCTACCATATTAAACTCTCAATCGACACATAAAATGCCAAAAAAAAAAAAAAGAAGATAAACATCCATGCATACTAGCTGCTAGCTAGACCTTAATATTCACAAAATATTTGCTAAAACAAACCTCTTTTCCTTCGAAGGGAATGTAAAAGACGAGATCTTCATAATGGCAGTCCTCAGATAGAAGTTGAGACAGCTTGTCGTTGTCCCTGGCATTTATGGCGTTGTGGAAATCCCGGACGACATCCAGGACGGAAGGCGGTGGTGGAGGCGTAGGCGCAACTCCGCATGACCCATCGTCAATGCCCCAAACTCTCCAACCACCATTTCTAACTTTGAGCTCCTTCTTTATTATTTCTGATGGCATTTGAAGAAAATTAGGCCTAGAGATGTGCTTGGTGATTGTAGGATGGCTAGTTAAATGATTTCTGTTCCAACATTGGGCAGTGGAGACTTTGTTGAAAAAGGGCACGGTTGATCTTAGGGAATTAGTTGGTCCTATGGAATATTGGGGTGTAGAAGCCATATTGATGTGATACAAGAAAATTTGAGAGAGAGATATCAAAGATGGAGTTTGATTTGATCATTTCCTCTCTTTAATTGTTTTTTAGAATCTACTTTAGAAATAAATTGGGCTGATTGCTGAGGAGGCAAAGAATAGATGTTCCGGGTAAGAAACTCTCATTCTCATAACTATACATTTACGCGTGACGTAGCATTCTTGCGCTTGCTAGTGAAGCAAGGAATAAATGTAGCTTTGGAAGCCAAGAGTAAAAGTAATTGATATTTTCAATAAGTCTAGTGTATAACATTAGATGGTGTATCATACATACACACA
>NW_010363282.1:0-17902 GCF_000414095.1 Morus notabilis
GGGGTTGTTTTAGGGTTTATTTATCGCTTATTTAGGTTTTTAGGGGTTTAGGGTTTTATTTTTTTTTGGCATTTTAGGGGTTTTTTTTGGGGTTTTACGGTTTTTTAGGGTTTTAGGACTTTTTAGGGGTTATTAGGGTTTTGTAGGGTTTTTTTAGGGTTTTTTAGTTTTTTTTAGGGTTTTTAGAGTTTATTTAGGGTTTTTTTTTCAGGGTTTACTTAGGGTTTTTAGCGTTTTTGAGGGTTTTTAAGGTCTTTTTAGGGTTTATTTCTAGTTTTTTTTTTTTTTGGGTTTTTAGGGGGTTTTTAGAGGCTTTTAGGGTTTTTTTAGTGCTCCTTTAGGGTTTTAGGGTTTTTGGGGTTCTTTTACTGTTTTTTAGGATTTTAGGGGTTTTAGGGTTTTTTTTTTGGGTTTTAAGGGTTTATTTAGGGGTTCCTTAGGGTTTTAGCGTTTTAAGAGTTTTTTTAGGCTTTTAGTGTTTTTTAAGGTTTATTTAGGGTTTATTTAGGGTTTTAGTGGTTTTTAGGGTTTTTAGGGTTTTTTAGGGTTTCTTTAGGGTTTTTAAAGGTTTTTTTTAGGGTTTTGGGGGGTTTTTTTCGGGGTTGTTTTAGGGTTTATTTATCGCTTATTTAGGTTTTTAGGGGTTTTTGAGGGGTTTAGGGTTTTTTTTGGCATTTTAGGGTTTTTTTTGGGGTTTTACGGTTTTTTAGGGTTTTAGGACTTTTTAGGGGTTTTGTTGGGTTTTTTAGTTTTTTTTAGGGTTTTTAGAGTTTATTTAGGGTTTTCTTTTCAGGGTTTACTTAGGATTTTTAGCGTTTTTGAGGGTTTTTAGGGTTTATTTGTAGTTTTTTTTTTTTTGGGTTTTTAGGGGGTTTTTAGAGGCTTTTAGGGTTTTTTTAGTGCTCCTTTAGGGTTTTAGGGTTTTTGGGGTTCTTTTACGGTTTTTTAGGATTTTAGGGTTTTTATGGTTTTTTTTTTAGGGTTTTAAGGGTTTATTTAGGGGTTCCTTAGGGTTTTAGCGTTTTAAGAGTTTTTTTAGGCTTTTAGTGTTTTTTAAGGTTTATTTAGGGTTTTAGTGGTTTTTAGGGTTTCTTTAGGGTTTTTAAAGGTTTTTTTTAGGGGTTTGGGGGTTTTTTCGGGGTTGTTTTAGGGTTTATTTATTGCTTATTTAGGTTTTTTAGGGGTTTTTGAGGGGTTTAGGGTTTTTTTGACATTTTAGGGTTTTTTTGGGGTTTTACGGTTTTTTAGGGTTTTAGGACTTTTTAGGGGTGTTTAGGGTTTTTAGAGTTTATTTAGGGTTTTTTTTTTCAGGGTTTATTTAGGGTTTTTAGCATTTTTGAGGGTTTTTAAGGTTGTTTTAGGGTTTATTTCTATTTTTTTTTTTGGGTTTTTAGGGGGTTTTTAGAGGCTTTTAGGGTTTTTTTAGTGCTCCTTTAGGGTTTTAGGGTTTTGGGGGTTCTTTTACGGTTTTTTAGGATTTTAGGGTTTTAAGGGTTTATTTAGGGTTTCCTTAGGGTTTTAGCGTTTTAAGAGTTTTTTAGGCTTTTAGTGTTTTTTAAGGTTTATTTAGGATTTTAGTGGTTTTTAGGGTTTTTAGGGTTTTTTAGGGTTTCTTTAGGATTTTTAAATGTTTTTAAAGGTTTTTTAGGGTTTTGGGGGGTTTTTTGGGGGTTTTTTTAGGGTTTTTTTAGGGTTTATTTATCGCTTATTTAGGTTTTTAGGGTTTTTTGAGGGGTTTTAGGGTTTTTTTTGGCATTTTAGGGTTTTTTTTTGGGTTTTTACGGTTTTTTAGGGTTTTAGGACTTTTTAGGGGTTTTTAGGGTTTTGTAGGTTTTGTTAGGATTTTTTAGGGTTTTTCAGTTTTTTTAGGGTTTTTAGAGTTTATTTAGGATTTTTTCAGAGTTTATTTAGGGTTTTAGCGTTTTTTAGGGGTTTTAAGGGTTTATTTCTAGTTTTTTTGGGTTTTTTAGAGGCTTTTAGGGTTTTTTTAGTGCTCCTTTAGGGTTTTAGGGTTTTTGGGGTTTTTAGGGTTTTTTTAGGGTTTTTCTAGGATTTATTTAGGGTTTATTTCGGGGTTTTCAAGATTTGTAGGATTTTTTTAGGGTTTATTTAGGGTTAATTCAGGGTTTTTTTAGATCATGAAGCTCTTAAGTATTTGAATGCTCAACACAAGCTCAACTCACGCCATGCAAAGTGGGTGGAGTATCTCCAATCATTCAATTTTGTCATCAAGCACAAGTCCGGTAAAGTTAAACAAGTGGCTGATGCGTTAAGTAGGCGCCATTTGCTGTTGAACATGATGCGTGCTAAGGTGCTTGGTTTTGACATTGTGAAAAGTATGTACAAGGATGATGCTGATTTTGGTCGAATTTGGAAGTATTGTTCAAAGGGGCCATATAAACAATTTTTGGTCCAAGATGGTTCTTGTATAAGGGTACACAGCTTTGTGTTCCCCAAGGATCATTGAGGGAAGCCATAATCCGAGAGGCTCATAGTGGAGGCTTGGCTGGTCATTTTGGCCGAGACAAGACCATAAACCTGGTGCAAGACAATTTCTTTTGGCCACGGCTTACTAAGGATGTGGGGCGAATTGTGGATCAATACGAGACTTGTCATCAAGCTAAGACTCATGGAAGCAACGCTGGATTGTACACACCCTTACCTATTCCAAACGCACCATGGGAGGATGTAAGTATGGATTTTGCTCTTGGTTTACCTAGGACTCAAAGGCAAAAGGATTCAATCATGGTGGGGGTAGATCCTTTTTCCAAGATGGCTCATTTTGTGCCATGTAACAAGACAGCTGATGCAACAAACATTGCTAACCTCTATTTTCAAGAGATTGTGAAGCTACATGGTGTTCTAAAAACTATAACTTCGGATCGAGATGCTAAGTTCCTTTGTCATTTTTAGAGGACACTATGGAGGAAATTGGGGACTAGACTCCAATTCAGCACTTCACATCATCCCCAAACGGATGGACAAACTGAGGTGGTTAATCGATCTTTGGGAGCTTTATTGAGAAGTCACATCAAGAGAAGCATCAAGGTATGGGATTTATCTCTTCCACAAGCTGAATTTGTGTATAACCGATCCATTAGTCAAACAACCGGGTGTAGTCCTTTCGAGATTGTTTATGGTAAGAATCCAATCACTCCCTTGGATCTTATGCCCCTTAAAACTGAGACAACTTTTAGTGGAGCAGCTGAAGAAAGAGCAAAATATATCAAGTTGCATGAACAAGTTCGAGAAAAGATTGCCAAACAAAATGATGCGCAGCAAGCAAATAAACATAGGAGGAAGGTCACTTTTCAAATTGGGGACAAAGTATGGATTCATCTCAGAAAGGAACGATTTCCCAATAGGAGGTTTCTAAAACTCCAAGCAAGAGCAGATGGACCTTGTACTATTGTTCAAAAGATCAATGATAATGCATACAAAGTGGAACTTCCAGGTGATTATGGAGTGTCCGCTACATTCAATGTGGTTGATCTTTCTCCATTTGTTGAAGACGAGCCTTTGAACTCGAGGTCGAGTCCTCTCCAACCCGGGGAGAATGATGAGAATGGACGTGATTTGCATGTACATGGACTGCATGGGCTGCATGGGAATGATCCGATGCATGTCTTCCATGTGTCTCAATCAAAATTGAAGGCTACTTGTTGATTAATTGTTGTTGGGGATGTTTTGTTAGTGTGCGTTTTGTGGCCGAAATAAGGCATGACATTTAGCTAGTTAAAGTGTTTTAAGTGTGTTTATTATAGCCATTTGTGGCTGTTGGTTTGTGGGGTTTTATTTCTGGAGTTACAACAATTTATTGTTGTTAATTCTTGGAGTTAACCTTTGGTGTGAATAAAAGGCAATTAGTGCCATTAATGTATGTCTTAAAGTGTGTATCGGCCATTTGTTGAGCTGATTAGTTGGTTTCAGCTTTTGGCTTTTAAATATGTAATTTTCAGATTTGAAAGGCACTTTTTTTGGAATGAAAATTGAGAGAAACCTTAGTGTTTTCCCTTTCTTTCTCTTATCTCTTGGTGGATTCCTTGATTGGCGAGACTAAGACTTATCTTGGTGGATTCCAAGTCACGTCGGAACTTATCTTTTAATTATTTTTGTCAATCCTAATATTTCTAACAACCCCTAAGACGACCATAACCCTCCCAATTTAAGAATTCCTTTACATACTTCCATAGGGACGGTATCAGTTTTTTAGGGTTTATTTATCGCATATTTAGATTTTTTAGGGTTTTTAAGGTTTTTTAGGGTTTTTAGGGGTTTTAAGGTTTTTTTAGTGTTTTAGGGGTTTTAGGGCTTTTTATGGGTTTTTAGGATTTTTTTAATGGTTTTTAGGGGTTTTCTAGGGTTTTTATGGGGCTTTTTTTGGGAATTTTAGGGTTTATTTTAGATTTTTGGGGGTTTTTTCCTTATGGTTTTTAGGGTTTTTTTAGGATTTTAGGGTTTTAAAGATTTTTTAGGGTTTTTAGGGTTTATTTAGGGTTTTCTTAGGGTTTTTAGTGTTTTTAGGGGGTTTTAGGGTTTTAAAGGGTTTTTTAGTGTTTTTTATGGTTTATTTAGGGTTTGTAGGGGTTTTTTTTAGGGATTTGTAGTGTTTTTTTGGGGTTTCTTTAGGGTTTTTATGGGTTTTAAGGTTTTTAAAGGTCTTTTTAGGGTTTTTTCTCAGGTTTTGTAGGGTTTTTTTTAGGATTTTAGGGTTTTTTTTAGGATTTATTTATCACTTATTTAGGTTTTTTTTAGGGTTTTTTGAGGGTGTTAAAGCGCTTTTAAGAGGGTTTTAGGATTTTTTAGGGTTTTTAGGTTTTTAGGTTTTTTTTTTTAAGGGTTTTTAGGGCTTTTTTGGCTTTCTAGGGTTCTTATAGTTTTTAGGGTTTTTAGTGTTTTTAAGAGTTTTTTTTTTTTTTTTTTTTTTTTTTTTTTTTTTTTTTTATAGTTTTTAAGGGGTTTTAGGGTTTATTCAGGGTTTTTTTTTAGGATTTTTAGCGTTTTTGAGGGGTTTTATGGGGTTTTAGGGGTTTTAGGGTTTATTTAGGGTTTTTTTGGGGTTTTAGGAGTTTTTAGAGTTTTTTTAGGGTTTTAGGATTTTTTAGTGTTGTTTCAGGGTTTATTTAGGATTTATTTAGGGTTTTTTTTTAGGATTTTTACAAGTTTTTTAGGGATTTTAGGGTTTTTCTTGGGTTTTTTAGGGTTTTATGGTTTTTTATTCTTTTTTCAGGTTTTTTTAGGGGTTTTTAGGGTTTATTTATGGTTTATTTTGGGATTTTCAAGGGTTGTTTTAGGGTTTATTTAGGGGTTTTTAGGTTTTTAGGATTTTTAGCATTTTTTTAGGGTTTTAAGGGGTTTTTTTATTTAGGGTTTATTTTGGGTTTTTTTAAGGGTTTTTAGGGTTTCTTTAGTGTTTATTTAGGGTTTTTATGGTTATTTTAGGGTTTTTTTAAGCCTTTTTTAGGGTTTTTTCGGGTCTATTTAGGGGTTTTAGGGTTTTTTTTCTTGTTAATTAGAGTTTTTTTAGGGCTTTTAGGGTTTTTTTGGATTTTTTGGATTTTTAGAGTTTTTTAGTGTCTTTAAGCGTTTTTTTAGGGTTTCTTAAGTGTTTTTAAGGGTTTATTTAGGGTTTAGGCTTTTTTAGGGTTTATATAGGGGGTTTTTAGGATTTTTTTAGAGTTTTCACAGGTTTTAGGGTTTATTTAGGGTTTTTAGGGTTTATTTAGGTTTTTTAGGGTTTATTTAGGATTTATTTATGGGTTTTTAGCGTTTTAGGATTTTTTAAGGGGGTGTTTTTTTTTAGGGTTTTTAGTGTTTTTTAACGTTTATTTAAAGTTTATTTAGGGTTTTTTTAGTGTTTTTTAGGGTTTTTAAGGTTTTTTTAGTTTTTTAGGGTATATAAGGTTTTTCATGGTTTTTAGGATTTTTTAGGGTTTTTTAATTCGTTTGTTCGGGTTTCGTACTATTTTTAGGGTTTATTTATCGCTTATTTAGTTTTTTTTAGGGTTTTTAAAGGTTTTTAGGGTTTTTTTTTCGGTTTGTAGATGTTTTTTTTTTTTTTTGGGTTTTTAGGGTTTTTTGAGGGTGTTTAGGGCTCTTAAGGGTTTATTTATTTATTTATTTATGGTTTTTAGAGTTTTTTAGGGTTTTTTATAAGGTTTTTAGCCTTTTTAGGGTTTATAATGGATTTAGGGTTTTTGGGGGTTTTTTAATGTTTGTTAGGCGTTTTTAGGGTTCTGTAAGGGGGTTTTTGGGTTCTTAGCCTTTTTTGGGTTTTTTTGGGGTCTACTTAGGGTTTTTTAGGGTTTTTTCGTGTTAATTTGAGTTTTTTTAGTGTTTTTTTTAGGGTCTTTTGGATTTTTTAGGGTTTCTTTAGGATTTATTTAGGGTTTTTTTAGGGGTTTTAGGGTTTTTAGGGTTTATTTAGGGGTTTTAAGGTTTATTTAGGGTTTCTTTAGGGTTTTTAACCTCTTTTAGGGGTTTTAATGTTTTTTTAGGGTTTTTAGTATTTTAAAGGTTTATTTAGGGTTTATTTAGGGTTGTTAGGGGGTTTTTAGGGTTTATTTAGGGTTTTAAGGTTTATTTAGGGTTTATTTAGGGTTTTTAGCCTCTTTTAGGGTTTTTAATGTTTTTTAGGGTTTTTAGTATTTTTAAGGTTTATTTAGGGTTTTTAGGGGTTTTTTTTAGGGTTTTAGGGTTTTTTAGGGGTTTTTAGTATTTTTATGGGTTTTTAGGGGTTTTAGGGTTTTTAAGGTTTTTCTAGGGTTTTTTAGGGGTGTTAGGGTTTTTTTTCGGGTTTCACAGGATTTTTTTTTTAGGGTTTTTAGGGTTTATTTATCGCTTGTTTAGGTTTTTAAGGGTTTTTGAGGGGATTTAAGGTTTTTTTGGGGTTTTAGGGGTTTTTAGGGTTTTTTAGGGTTTTTAGGTTTTTTTTTTGGCCTTTTAGGGGTTTTTTTATATATATTTTTTATATAGTTTTTTAGGATTTTTTAGGGGTTTTAGGGTTTATATTGGGGTTTTAGGGTTTTTTTATGGGTTTTTAGGGGTTTTTTTTTTATATAATAGTTTTAAGGGTTTTTTAGGGTTTTTAGGGTTGATGTAAAGTTTTTAGGGTTTATTTAGGGTGTTTTAAGCTTTTTAGCATTTTTAGGGGTTTTATGGTTTTTTGTGGGGTTTTAGGGGTTTTAAGGTTTTTTGGGGGGTTTTTAGGCTTTTTTAGTGTTTGTTTAGGGGTTTTTTGTGTGTGGTTTTTTAGGGGTTTTAGTGTTTTTTTAGGGTGTTTAGGGTTTTTGGGTTTTTTTTTTGGGTTTTTAAGTGTTTTAAGACTTTTTAGTGTTTTTTAGGATTTTTTTTTATGGTTTTTAGGGTTTTTAGTGCTTTTTTTTTTGGGGTTTTAGGGTTTTTCTAGGGTTTTTCGTGGGGTTTTATGGGTTTTTGGGTTTTTAGGGGTTATTTAGGATTGTTTGGGGTTTTTAGGGGCTTTTACGGTTTTTCAGGATTTTAGGGTTTTTAGGATTTTTTAGGGTTTTAAGGGTTTATTTAGGGTTTCCTTAGGGTTTTAGCATTTTAAGAGTTTTTTAGGCTTTTAGTGTTGTTAAAGGTTTATTTAGGGTTTATTTAGGGTTTTAGTGGTTTTTAGGGTTTTTAGGGTTTTTTAGGGTTTCTTTAGGGTTTTTAAATGTTTTTAAAGGTTTTTTTAGGGTTTTGGGGGGTTTTTTTCGGGGTTGTTTTAGGGTTTATTTATCGCTTATTTAGGTTTTTTAGAGGTTTTTGAGGGGTTTAGGGTTTTTTTTTTGGCATTTTAGGGTTTTTTTTTGGGTTTTTATGGGTTTTAGGGTTTTAGGACTTTTTAGGGGTTTTTAGGGTTTTGTAGGGTTTTTAGAGTTTATTTAGGATTTTTTTCAGGGTTTATTTAGGGTTTTTAGCGTTTTTGAGGGTTTTTAAGGTTTTTTTAGGGTTTATTTCTAGTTTTTTTTTTGGGTTTTGTAGGGGGTTTTTTAGAGGCTTTTAGGGTTTTTTTAGTGCTCCTTTAGGGTTTTAGGGTTTTTGGGGGTTCTTTTACGGTTTTTTAGGATTTTAGGGTTTGTAGGGTTTTTTTTAGGGGTTTAAAGGTTTATTTAGGGTTTCCTTAGGGTTTTAGCGTTTTAAGAGTTTTTTAGGCTTTTAGTGGTTTTTAAGGTTTATTTAGGGTTTTAGTGGGTTTTAGGGTTTCTTTAGGGTTTTTAAAGGTTTTTTTTAGGGTTTTGGGGGGTTTTTTTTCGGGGTTGTTTTAGGGTTTATTTATCGCTTATTTAGGTTTTTAGGGGTTTAGGGTTTTATTTTTTTTTGGCATTTTAGGGGTTTTTTTTGGGGTTTTACGGTTTTTTAGGGTTTTAGGACTTTTTAGGGGTTATTAGGGTTTTGTAGGGTTTTTTTAGGGTTTTTTAGTTTTTTTTAGGGTTTTTAGAGTTTATTTAGGGTTTTTTTTTCAGGGTTTACTTAGGGTTTTTAGCGTTTTTGAGGGTTTTTAAGGTCTTTTTAGGGTTTATTTCTAGTTTTTTTTTTTTTTGGGTTTTTAGGGGGTTTTTAGAGGCTTTTAGGGTTTTTTTAGTGCTCCTTTAGGGTTTTAGGGTTTTTGGGGTTCTTTTACTGTTTTTTAGGATTTTAGGGGTTTTAGGGTTTTTTTTTTGGGTTTTAAGGGTTTATTTAGGGGTTCCTTAGGGTTTTAGCGTTTTAAGAGTTTTTTTAGGCTTTTAGTGTTTTTTAAGGTTTATTTAGGGTTTATTTAGGGTTTTAGTGGTTTTTAGGGTTTTTAGGGTTTTTTAGGGTTTCTTTAGGGTTTTTAAAGGTTTTTTTTAGGGTTTTGGGGGGTTTTTTTCGGGGTTGTTTTAGGGTTTATTTATCGCTTATTTAGGTTTTTAGGGGTTTTTGAGGGGTTTAGGGTTTTTTTTGGCATTTTAGGGTTTTTTTTGGGGTTTTACGGTTTTTTAGGGTTTTAGGACTTTTTAGGGGTTTTTAGGGTTTTGTAGGTTTTGTTAGGATTTTTTAGGGTTTTTCAGTTTTTTTAGGGTTTTTAGAGTTTATTTAGGATTTTTTCAGAGTTTATTTAGGGTTTTAGCGTTTTTTAGGGGTTTTAAGGGTTTATTTCTAGTTTTTTTGGGTTTTTTAGAGGCTTTTAGGGTTTTTTTAGTGCTCCTTTAGGGTTTTAGGGTTTTTGGGGTTTTTAGGGTTTTTTTAGGGTTTTTCTAGGATTTATTTAGGGTTTATTTCGGGGTTTTCAAGATTTGTAGGATTTTTTTAGGGTTTATTTAGGGTTAATTCAGGGTTTTTTTAGATCATGAAGCTCTTAAGTATTTGAATGCTCAACACAAGCTCAACTCACGCCATGCAAAGTGGGTGGAGTATCTCCAATCATTCAATTTTGTCATCAAGCACAAGTCCGGTAAAGTTAAACAAGTGGCTGATGCGTTAAGTGGTCGAATTTAAAAGTATTGTTCAAAGGGGCCATATAAACAATTTTTGGTCCAAGATGGGTTCTTGTATAAGGGTACACAGCTTTGTGTTCCCTAAGGATAATTGAGGGAAGCCATAATCCGAGAAGCTCATAGTGGAGGCTTGGCTGGGCATTTTGGCCGAGACAAGACCATAAACCTGGTGCAAGACAATTTCTTTTGGCCACAGCTTACTAAGGATGTGGGGCGAATTGTGGATCAATACGAGACTTGTCATCAAGCCAAGACTCATGGAAGCAATGCTGGATTGTACACACCCCTACCTGTTCCAAACGTACCATGGGAGGATTGATTACGCCCAAATTGTGTCGAAACAAAGCGGTCAGTTGTAGCACAATATGGACGGTCGATCCCACGAGGAGGTGATAAAAAGAGACAAGAAAAGATTAGCAAATAAAAAAAAAAGTGTTAGGAGATAAATAAAAATAAACTTAAAGAAAATGAGATTTTTGTTGAGAAAATAAGCGTAGAAAAATGTTTGAGAAAATAATATAATTAAAACCGGTAAGGCGTCGAGATTCTCCTATATGCTTCGTTCACCTGAATAGATTTTGATCTTTGAGATTACTCAATTGAAAGTTTCACATCCCAAACTAACAATCGGAAAATATATATTTGAAGAACATGTGAATTAAAATGTATTCGAGTGAGTAAAATTCTTACGTTGAAAACTAGTAAAAATTATTCCGTTGAAAACTAGTAAAAATTATTCTTACAAGAAATCTTAAAGCGACAATATACCGTTGGTAATATTGCAGTAAAAGACTACTCATAAAACAATATTATCGATATAATTATATTGAGCAACAATTACATAAAAAGAGCATGACTAAATTTATATAAAAGTTGACAACAAAATATATCAATATGAGAAATTAGAAGAAAATAGAAGAAAATTAATCACTCAAATATAAAACGCCACGTGGCACAACTTGATTCCCCAGTATTATGCATGAACGGCTCGACCAGGTGAAGAAAACGCCACGTGGCACAACTTGATTCGTCCAGGACAGACGCTTGGAAAATGCTGATAAAAACTAGCTTCGGACGTGACACGTGGCGTAGGCTGAGTGGCTGAGAGAGGAAATAGCCGACAGCTTGGACACGTGGCGTGAACTGATTGGGAAGCTCCTGCGATACGGGACCCACGCAGAGAGGAAAGCTGAATGCCCTGACGCACGCATGGAGGGAACTCGCCCGACGGAGGGATCTGTACGCGCCAAGCGCGCGTGCACGGGGGAACAGCTGGGTCCCATGCAGAGAGGAAAGAAGGGCTGGCTTACGCGCACGTGGCTGGAACTCGCGACCTGGGCTTGGCGTGGACGGAACGCTCGGGCGGCGGAGTGGGAAACGTGGGGGGCTCACCAGAAAATACCACGTGGTGCGGCTGTGGAGTGGCTCGAACGACTTGGCTCAAATCGGCTCGGCTGACGGCTAGCTAAAGGGCTTTAGATGGGCTGATGGGCTTCATTTTCATTTTCTTTAATTTTGGCCCAAATGTTTTGGCCCAAATGTCTTATTTCCCTATAAAACAAATTAAATTAAATTAAAATCAAATACTTCCACAAAATATTAATTCCACGAAAATATTTAATTAAAACTTAATTTATTTAGCAATTATGAACAATTTAGGTGCATTTTTATGCACTTATGACAACCCCTAACCAGCTTATTGCTAGTCTCTAGCAATTCAAGCGAAAGAAAAATCATGTCAAGCTAAAAATTCAAATCAAAACTAGCAAAATCACCTATGCAATCAAACAAAACATTAGTAAGTCATCAGAAAATGCTATCAAAACTACTTCAGTCATAACTCTAGAGTCGTGTGTGTGTGCACCAAACCGTATCCCTCTTACCACAGTCCATAGCACAAATAGCATCGAAAAACTCACCAAGAAAAAGTCTCAACTCCATTTACCTCACGGGTGTCGGAAATATTTTAATGCAAAGGGTTTTCACTCATGGAGTTGGAAGTTAATCAGTTAACGCTCAAGTGAGAAGAGGCAATTTAAGGACAAGCTAATAAACAAACATTGATCAAATGATAGGAAAATCAAATATTTAGAACAAACCATCACTCAAACTATAAACAAGCTTTCAGAATTTCATTCTGGTCAAAAGGAAGATCTCATAAACAAACAAAGAGCCGAAAAATACAAATAAATATACACAAACTTTTTTTTTTCCTTTTCTTTCTTTTTTTTTTGTTTTTTTAGGCAAGAGACAACATATATCTGACGAAGCTAATGTAGTGAGGCATTCTTTTGACTGACTGCTATGCAGCACAAGACGTGAGTGCAACCAAACTACGTAAACGTTGATGATAAAATGATGCTCTTGCTCTTTTCTTTTTTTAATTTTTTTATTTTTTGGAAGAAAATTAAAAGAAAAATGATAAATATTTAAAACACATGGCTTAATTTTAAAAATTATTCCTAACCAAAAATCATCCCTCAAGCAAATGTCGCAAGTCAAGCAATGGTGCTCCGTTAATGAATCAACTAACTCAAAAGATCAATGAAAGTTCAAAAAGCTGTTTTCTCAACTCTCACAACTCACTAAAAATGAAAACCTTAAACTCGAGAATTTTTCTCAACTAAATGTGTTAACAACCATCTTACCACGAGGTTTAGCATGTGCTAAAAAAGAACTCTGGAAATCATTTCTTGGTAATTAAGATAGCAAAAACTGACTCAAACCGAACATTTTAAAATCATACTCAGATAACCTCGTAAAAATTTTGACCCAAAATAACAACAAGACAAAAATTAATCTCACTCATGAATATGCTCACCACCCGCAACCCAAAATCAGACAGTGTCCTTAATGTCTAAAAATATATGCAATATGAAAAAGACAGGGAAAAAGAACACCTGGATGATGAACATTGGAACTAAGCTGAGCCTCATGAACTGATTCTCCAAAACACACAAACAAATATAAAATCACACAAAAACAAACTGAAAATAAAAGCACACAAAACACACCAAACGAAACAAAGAAACAAAAATATGCTACAAAAGGGTTGGAAGCAAACTCCTCAAGGTTGGTAAACCGGAGCCTCAAGAATGATCTCTTCAGCTTGGCTCACACGCTCAATGTAATGCTTCAGTCTCTAGCCATTGACTCTGAATACTCTCCCATCACTCGGGTCCTCGACCTCGACAGTATCGTTGGGAAAAACTTGTTTCACCAAAAATGGACTAGTCCACCGCAACCGCAACTTACCTGGGTGGAGATGCAGACGGGAGTCATAGAGATGCACCTTCTGATTTGGCTCAAAGTTCTTTCTCATGATTTGTTTGTCATGTGCCGCTTTCATCTTAGCCTTGGAGATCCTGGAATTGTCGTAAGCATCATTTCTCAGCTCCTCAATTTCTGACAGCTGGAGCTTGCGATTAATACCTACAGAACTAAGATCGAAGTTCGGGGCTTTAATAGCCTAGTAAGCCTTATGCTCGAGCTCTACAGGTAAATGACAGGCTTTCCAAAAGACAAGCCTATAGGGAGACATCCCAAGAGGGGACTTGTAAGCAGTACGATATGCCTATATAGCGTCAAGAAGACGTGAAGACCAATCCTTATGGTCGGGATTTACCGTCTTTTCCAGAATCTGTTTAATCTCCCTATTTGCCAACTCAGCTTGACCATTAGTCTGTGGATGGTAGGCAGTTGCAACCTTATGAATGACACCATATTTTCTCATGAGAGCTTCAAAAGATCAGTTGCAAAAATGAGTGCCTTGATCACTGATGATAGCACGCGGAGTACCAATCCTAGATAACACATTCTCTTTCAAGAACTTCACAACTGTCGCATTATCATTGGTTCGACACGGCACGGCTTCTACCCATTTAGAAACGTAATCCACAGCAAGGAGAATGTAGAGGTAACCAGAAGAAGGTGGAAAAGGTCCCATAAAATCTATCCCCCAACAATCGAATATCTCTATCACAAGAATTGGGTTCAAGGGCATCATATGACGTCAGGACAGGGCACCTAACTTTTGGCACCTCACACAAGAACGACAAAACTCATTAGTGCCTTTGAACAAAGTGGGCCAATAAAGACCACACTGTAAGATTTTTGCAGCAGTCTTTTTCACAGAGAAGTGACCACCACAGGCATCGTTATGACAGAAGTTCAAAACACTAAGAATCTCATCATCAGGAATGCAACGCCTCATGATTTGGTCGGGGCAGTACTTAAACAGGTACGGATCATCCCAAAAGAAATTACGCACCTAGACCAGAAACTTGCGTTTATCTTGTGCATTCCAATCAGAAGGAAGTTCACCGGTCACTAAGTAATTGACGATGTGAGCATACCAAGGTAGCTTAGTGACCGTGAAAATTTATTCATCGGGGCAGTCATCTCGAATGGCAGGGGCATCAGTAGAGTCTTGAAAGTCTAATCGGGACAAGTGATCTGCCACAACATTCTCAACACCTTTCTTGTCCTTAATGGTCAAGTCAAATTCCTGCAACAGAAGGATCCACCAAATTAATCGCGCCTTAGCATCCTTTTTGGAAAGGAGATACTTGAGGGTAAAATGATCTGTGAAAATGGTAATGGGTGAACCGATCAAGTATGCACGGAACTTGTCAAGTGCGAACACTACAGCAAGCAACTATTTCTCAGTGGTTGAATAATTCATTTGAGCGCTGTTAAGAGTTTGGCTAGCGTAGTACACAACAAAGGGTTTCCCTTCCCTTATCTGACCTAGGACAGCCCCAACAACATGGTTGCTTATGTCACACATGATCTTGAATGGTAAGCTCCAATCTGGTGACTAAATGATGGGGGCAGAAGTTAGTTTCACCACGAGCGTTCAGAAAACATCCTCACACTTAGGCGTCCACTTGAAAACGACATCTTTGGCTAGGAGGTTACATAATGGATGAGAAATCGTTGAAAAATTATGTATGAACCTCCTATAGAAACCATCATGCCCTAAAAATGACCGAACTTCTTTGACAGTATTTGGAATGGGCAAATTAGAGATGAGATCAATCTTAAAATGATCAACCTCAATCCCTCCCTCAGAAACAACATGCCTGATGGTACCATGAAGTGGCACTTTTCCCAGTTAAGCACAAGGCCTTTCTCTTCACACCTCGTCAGAACAGCTTCTAAGTTGAGAAGGCACGAGTCGAAGGACTCACCGAAGACGGTCAAGTCATCCATGAACACTTCCATACACTTCTCAACCATGTCACTACAAATGCTCATCATGCACCTCTGGAAGGTGGCTGGTGCATTACACAACCTAAGTGGCATACGCTGAAAAGCATAAGTACCAAAAGGACAGGTAAAAGTAGTCTTATCTTGATCCTCTAATGCGATCTCGATTTGATAGTAGCCTGAGTAGCCATCAAGAAAGCAATAGTAAGGATGACCAGCCACACGTTCTAGGATTTGGTCGATGAATGGAAGTGTGAAGTGATCCTTGTGGGTGGCGGCGTTCAGCTGCACATGTGCCAACCCATCACAGTCCTTGTGGGAACAAGAGCCCCTTTCTCATTCTTCACCACTGTCACCCCTGACTTCTTAGGCACTACCTGAGTTAGACTGACCCACTTGCTATCAGCGACTGGATATATGATTCTTGCATCCAGAAGCTTCAAGACTTCATTCTTCACTACCTCTTTCATTGTCGGGTTCAGTCTTCTTTGGGGATCCCTTCGTGGATTAACACCATCTTTCAAGTTAATGTGATGGGAGCAAATTAAGGGGCTAATACCCTTAATGTCAGCAATCATCCAACCTAATGCCGATTTGTGTTCACGCAGCATGTCAACTAACCGCTGCTCTTGAAATGCATCAAGTTTTGACGAAATGATAACAGAAAAGGTATCACCAACTCCTAGGAAGACATATTTCAGGCCCTCAGGCAGTTGAGCCAGCTTCAATTTTGGGGTCTCTTCAATGGAGGGTTTTGGCTTTTCTCTCTCACAGGGAAGTTCCTCAAATCGCGGTTGCCAAAACTTGGTTCCTCTGCCCTGTGAGTCTTTGTGAATGGTAGAAACGGTGTTTGACTCAACAGGTCTGGAACTCTGAAGGAGGTTTTCAAGATCATCAGAGTTTCTTAGTAACGGACCCTCCTCCGAAATGAGTGCGTTAATCAAGAAGGTCTGGTAACACTCATCATCATCTCGTGGCTGCTTCACAATATTAAAAACATTAACCTCCAAAGTCATGTTCCCAAATGTTATCTTCATAAAACCATTCCTACAGTTGATGAGGGCGTTTGCTGTGGCAAGGAAAGGCCTTCCAAGAATGATAGGGATCTTAGATTTCATATTCACCACGGATTGAGTGTCTAGAACGAGAAAATTAGCGGGGTAATAGAACTTCTCAACTTGTACCAAAACATCCTCAACTATTCCCCGAGGCTTCTTGATCGATCGATCAGCTAGCTGCAAAACCACGGATGTGGGCTTAATTTCTCCAAGACCAAGTTGCGAGTAAACTGAATAAGGCATGAGGTTCACACTCGCTCCAAGGTCTAACAATGCTTGGCTAAATTCATGTGTCCCAATTTGACAGGAAATCGTGGGACAACCGGGATCTTTATATTTGGGCGGTGTTTTCTGGTCGATCACCGCGCTTACCTGTTCTGTCAAGAATGTTGTCTTCTTGACACGGTGCTTCCTTTTGATAGTGCACAGATCCTTGATAACCTTAGCATAAGCAGGCACTTGCTTGATAACATGGAGCAAAGGAAGATTAATCTTCACTTGAGTCAAGTGCTCTAGGATCTCACTTTGGTGTTCCGATACTTTTCCAGTTGGACGCAGAGCTTGGGGAAAAGGCACCTTTACCGGAACATTCGTTGGCTCATCTTTTTCAGGGACAACCTCCTTACTACTCGAAGTGGTGGCACTTGTTGACGGTTCTTCCATAATCTTACCACTACGAGTAGTGATGGCATTCACCTCCTTAACATTTTGATTATCAGGACATGAGGTTTGTGCCACCACTTCGAGTCCATAACTTACTTGTCACAAGTTAAAACTTACTTGTCACAAGCAAGCAATCGATTCCCTTCCTTTCCCGGTGGTGGAGCAAGTTCACTTTTAACATCCTATCCCTGTGGGAGAGAAAGATCTGGCTTAGCTCATTCACTCCTAAACTCATGAAAGAAGGGTAGGCGGAACGAGACGGAATCAGTTCTAGTTCCAGGGTTGTCTACGAGAATTAGCAAGACCACGAGGAATGTTGATGAAGATCTTGATTCGAAGTGCTTTAGTGAGATTCACATCTCGGGAATACTATTCGATACGAGCTACTGTACCCTTCTCTTATTATTATCTTCCCATTTTGAATTTGAATATTCATATTCCATATATTTATGGAATCTCAAAGATTAAACATAAAGAAAATCACAAAAAATAGAATATTCATCAAAAAATGGTGCATCTTCTCGCATTAATTCCTAAATATCATATATTAATTTTGGAATGTAAAATATAAATAAACATGTCAAGTTTTGACCTATCCCGGCCCCTGAGCTGGCCCCTGGGCGCCCCACTACGTGGGCCGAGAGCTTTATCACAGTCTTTTACTTTCTTTGTCATTTCATGAGACCATTTTTTTCTGGCACACCTAGAAAAATTTAAGGATCGTTTCTGCAAAGGTTCATTATTTTTTGACATCATTTTTATTTGATTATATTTTTTAAAGACGAAAAATAAAAAAATCATAAAAAATAGAATATTCATCAAAAAAATAGTACCCCTTGTCGTATTAATTGCTAAAAATCATATATTAATTTTATAATCCAAAACATAAATAAATATGTAAATTTTTGAAGCATCTCCGCCCCTGAGCTGGACCGTGGGTGTCCTACTACGCGAGCAGGGGGCTTGTTTACAGCGTTTTACTTTTTTGGTCATTTTTTGAGGGCTTTTGTGCCTGGTATGCCTAGAAAAATGTAGGGATCGTGCCTATAAAATTTCATTATATTTTGACTTCGTTTTTATTTTATTATATTTTTTAAAGATGAAAAATAAAGAAAATTATAAAAAATAAAATATTTATCAAAAAATGGAGCCGTTTGTTGCATTAATTCCTAAAAATGACTTATTAATTTTAGAATGTAAAATAGAAATAAAAATATAAATTTTTGACCTATCCCGGACCATGAGCTCGCCCCTGGGCGTCCCACTATGAGGGTCGGGGGCGTTTTGACTGCGTTCTACTTTTTTTGTCTTTTTTTTATGCCATTTTTTTCTCGCATGCCTAGAAAAATGTAGGGATCGTTTCTGCAATATTTCAATATTTTTGGACTTCATTTTTATTTTATAATTTTTTTAAAGATGAAAATAAAGAAAATCATAAAAAAAGAATATTCATCAAAAAGTGGTACCGCTTGTTGTATTAATTCCTAAAAATTATATATTAATTTT
>NW_010363282.1:24236-29654 GCF_000414095.1 Morus notabilis
ATAGAGGTTCAAGAGACTGTACTCGCCCTTCATCCCTCTTACATTCAACAGAAGCAATAGCAAAGAAAGCAGCAAGAGTGGAGAGAACAAGCTCTTCAAGCTCAGCTTCGGCAACAGCAACTCGAGAAAGCAATTCAGTTTGTGAGGAACCGGCCACTTCTTTATATACGTCGCCATTTGACGATCTGTCTGTTCAGGCAGGTGCCACGGAAGTGAGTACGGAATTGGAGAAGGGGGACAGCAACGTCAAAGACTGAGGGAAATGAGTTCCGAGACTCATCTAAGTTCCCATCGGCCGTTTGAAGCCACGGGATGGGGAAAGTCAGAATATAAGTACTGCGCAACTGTCCCAATAGGCGCAAGGAGCATTTACACTCGACAAGAGGTCTCAGAGCGACCCCTATGGTATGGCTAAGCTCCGTTCTTTGGGTTTGACTGAGCTTGTGAAGGGAACTTGCCGCGTTATTGAGCAGCCAAAGCTCCAGTCAGCTTCGTGATTTGACTCTTCATTTCCTTACTTTCTTCCACCATTTGCGTGAAAATTGACTCAAACTTTTGATTCGTCTTATTCTGCGCCTCCATGAAAGATTGCAAGGTGTTCTCAAGAGAACTCCTTGGCTATTGCGAATTGTATTGAGGTGCAGAATACGCCTTTGGTGGTTGCGGCTGTTGCTCAGTTCTCCATTGTCCTCCCGATGGTTGCGCTTGGTTGGAATCTCTCCAACTGAAGTTTGGATGGTTCCTCCAGCCAGGATTGTATCTGTTAGAGAAGGGTTTGTAGTATGATCCTAAGGCATTGCATTGCTTGTCGTAAACCCCTCTCATTTCATTGTAAGCAGGGCAATCCTTAGCTAGATGCTCCACCCCTCCACAAACAAAGCAGGGCTCTTGTAACTCTGCCCTAGCAACCATGTGAATTCCTCTACCTTCTTTGGTTTTGAGGGTCTCAATTTGTCGTGTCAAAGACTCAATTTGGGCTTTGAGATTGTCCTCTTCCCTTAGTTGATAGATTCCAGCTGGTCGGGATCGATTGGTGTTGTCAGTAACACTTGGACCAGTCCATGTGTGGGCTTTCTCGGCTAACTCGTTAAGATACTCAAAAGCCTCCTCGGGGTCCTTTTAGAGAAATTCACCATTGCACATCATCTCCACAAATTGGCGCTCTCGGAGCGTGAGGCCTTCATAGAAATAACTGACGAGACGCCAACTCTCGTAACTATGGTGAGGACATTGATTTAACAGATCCTTGAACCGTTCCCAAACTTGATACAGAGTTTCATTGTCCTTCTGGGTAAAGGTCGAGATCTGTCGCTTTAAACCATTGGTCTTATGGTGAGGGAAATACTTGTTGAAAAATGCTGTCGTTATTTCTTCCCAAGTTCCAATAGACCTAGGTCGTAGAGAATACAACCAGCTTTTAGCCTTGTCCTTCAAAGAGAAAGGAAAGAATTTCAATCGCACAGAGTCTGCGGCTTCAGCTCGGTTGTGAAAAGTGGCCACCACTTCTTCAAACTCCCTAATATGCACGTATGGATTCTCGCTCTCTAACCCGTGAAAGGTCGGCAAGAGTTGGATCATGCCCGGATTGAAATCCAAATTCGGCATATTAGGGGGAAACATTATGCATGATGGTGTGGCCGTACGTGTAGGGTGAAGATAATCGTTCAACGTCTTCTGTTGGACCTCCTCATTTTGAGCCATCGCGAACGGATTTGCAACTGCTAATGAGGCTGGGGTCGAGGGAGGACTAGACGTGTGGGAAGAAACTTCACTAGGGTTCTCCGGTCTTCTTGCGAATCTCCCTAATTCGTCTCTATAATGATTTATTCACCCTAAAACGCGTCACTTTTTTTTTAATTTTTTTATAATTTTTGTTATTTTTTTTCTTTTGGAACAAAGAAAACAATAATGTAGAACCGCGAATTGTAACCCCCAAGAGTGCTCCCAGGAAAGATTGGTGGGGCGAAATCTCCTTAAAAACCAACCTCCTAGACAGAGCAACGTTCCCAGGAAAGACTGGTGGCGTAGAACGCTAACAGAAACCAGCCTGCTAGACAGAACTCCCTTAGTTTGTACTTTTCAACGTTTCCACAAAATTACTTAAAAAATTTTATTAAGTTTTATGATGTGTTTTATGAAATGTTAAATGTTAGATATTAGTACCCTAAGTTAATACTATTCTAAAACCTAAGGTTACACAAATTATGAGAAATTAAGAGTCCTAATTTAATGTATAAATTGGTCACCTAAAAGTCACAACCTAAAAATGAATTCTAGTTATGAAAGGAAAAATAAATGCAAATTAAAAGAAGAATAACAACAAAAATGAAAGCTAGCAAACTAATTAAAAGGAAATAAGTAAATAAATAAAAACAAATGAATGCTATTTTATTTAAATAAAGAGAAAAGACACAGAAATGCTAAACGGAAACTTAAGAAAACTAAATAAAACAAATAAACTAAACAAAAGATAACACTAATAACAAAATGAAAAACGTAAAAAGGAAAAGTACAAACAAATGATATATACAACTAAAGAAACTGACAAAACAAAGAAACCAAAGGAAAAATGAAAAACTGAAAGAAAATATGATCAATCAATTTATCACTAGCTCAACAAGAAGTACAAAAGGTACAGGCCAGAGCCAAGTGCAATCTTTTCTGTTGCTCATGTCACAAGTATTAAGTATTAAAAGTTATATTTTAAAATCGCCTTTGAGTCATTTAAATTAATATAGCGTTTTAATAATGTCTGCATCATAGCTATTAAAGGTTGAGCATCATAGGTGAAAACATTACTAAAAAAATGATAAGCACGTACCCATGAGTTTATAAATTGCCTTATGAGTTCGTCTTTCCAGCTTATCAAACTTTTTCTGCACATCCCTCCTGAGGTCCCAGTTTGGTTTCTTAGGAGCTATATTTACGAATGGATCCTGAACAATTAACCATATTCAGAGCACATAGAGATGTAGCATAACAGACGCACCTGTTATCACACACGCTTATGCATGTGCACACATGCACACTCACAAGAAAGTCAGGTATTATAATGGCAGAAATTGAGTACCTCTTCCTTCTCTGATGGTGGAGGCATTGCTGCAACAGGGTCTTCGAACTTCGGTACTACTGGAGGAGCAACCTTTCCCTCTTGAAGATGCTCATCATGAGGAACATAATTTCGAAATTTCATGTTAGGATTCCTGTAACAAATTAACCAGGACAAAGGCAGCTTGTTAGTGTAGCACAAACAAAGGGGGAAGAAAAAAGATAAACACCTTTCTCCATTTGTGCGCATATAATCATTACTCATAAAATGTCTATCAACATTAGCCACGCCTTTAACCTAAGAAGATTTTCCAAATGAAAAAAAAAAAAAAAAACCTCTAACCAGATTTGTTTCTCACAGGCACACAATATGAAGTGAAGTGAAAGCTACCTGCAAGAGTTAGTGAGTAGCTAAACAGTGAGCATTTCATTTGCTGTAAGATATAGCAAATGATAAATACGCAACACGGGTCATGATATGAACTATTAATACAGAAAATACAAGCAATATCACTAATAAGAGTTAAGGCAAAGAAGTGTTATTAATAAGAGGTAATGCAAGAAATTGATCCTTCACTGTGCTTTAATTCTGAATACGTTCTTTTAACTTACACATGCATTCTTCTTTTCTCTTATGACATACTATTTTGTAAAAGATAACACCCAATAAAAATCCAAGTATGCCAATTGCATGAAATAATTAGTAACACTTTCGTTTTCCCTGCCAAGAGAAGGAATCCTAGCATTTTAGTTTTACAGAACATTTTTGTCCTCATGCTTCAATCTTTGTAATTACAAGTCCTATAACATAGAAGCTAGTAACTTAAAAAATAAAGGTTACAAAACAGATCTGTTCCTTTATATAATAAGTTCTAAACAAGTCCCTTCTGGTGCTGTGTTCATATACGCACAAAAAAATTCATTTTTGTTTCCTTTACTTTTTCTTTCCCGTTCCCTTTTCTTAGAGGCTATTAAATCAATGTTGAGTCAACAATCATCAAGAGGGGCACCACCAATCATCAAGAAACTTGACTTTGAGAAAGAAGGGAGCGTGCTAGCTTACTAATAATATAGGCCTTTTTTCAGCTTCACAAGAATGAAGAAAAGTGGGACAAGCATGACACTATGGGTATATTCACGGATTTAAAAAAAAAAAGCATGCAAATAGGTTATGAAGAAATGGAAACACAAGAAGAGAAGGGTATACTCACGTTTCTTCCCTAGAATCATTGTCATTATTTTTCTTATCCTCAACTTGCACAGAATCCTCATCCGGGGTGTTCAACAGTTCTTGTGCAGCTTTTAGAGCTTTCAGCCTCTCACGACGTGCTGCAACAGCTTGGTCAATTGAATCATCTTCAGTAGCCATCGCTCTCCTACTTACAAGAAAAAAAAACGTTAGATGACTATGTGGTCAGATACCTAACGCGAAGAATATCTCCTATCTACTATTACGAGGGTATAAGAACATCTCTAAAGTTCTAACAAGATAGTAACAACATATCATAATTCATAACTAGTATCTAAAACTAGACGATATTAGACACATTACCAAGATGAACTCAGGTCTCCTTTTAAGAGTTGACGGTAGTACGTTTTTAGGTGGTTTAGAGGAAGAATCCTCACTTGACTATGTCTCCTACCTAGTGTGGCCGATTTACAGCAAATAAATCTAATCACAACAATATCAACATTCCAAAAATAGTAAAATAATCAACAAAAAAAATCCCAAATAGCTGAATACACAAACTAATCAAAATAGAAATTTTCACCAATATCAACCAAAAATCACAATAGCAATTTCAATAATTGAACAAATTCCAAAAACATCAATCAAATATCAGCAAATTCCACAATAAAACGAATTTCATATACTAATTTCTATTTCATAAATTAAACTTCGGATAATAATTTCAAAAACCACCCAACTTCAAGTTCAAACAAAAAATGACAAACACGCTTGAAGCTCTTTCCATTCTTATGGTCAACGACCGCAAGCTCGGGCGAGACAACCGAAAGCTCGGGCGTAACCATAACCAAAATCTCCTTCTTGTCACTCAACTGTTTTCTGTTTTCCCCAAATACTAATAGGCATGTTAGATCTCCATTGTTTCCGCGCCGCAATCTCTCAATCTCATCTTAACGAGGAAAACCCATTTTGCAAAAGAGCTAAGATTCACATTCCAAAGCCACCCATTTTCAGATTTGAAAAATCTATGAAAGAAATCCCGTCCGGTACCATCATAGAACAAAGGGAAATAAAAGATTATAACAGAAACACTCACATCTCCTCCTCAAAGAAAAGACTTGGTTTTTCCACCACAAAACCCAATTTCAAACAAAAATTACGAACTGAAATTACAAAAAAAA
>NW_010363282.1:30360-34189 GCF_000414095.1 Morus notabilis
CTATTCTCTGTGCCGTTCTTCTGAGTTGATCTCGAATTTCAATTATTTTTTTCTGCAAAGCGCAAGCCAATCAAAGATGGCAAAGTTAAAAGGGGAGCAAGAGGATGGGAGGGAAGAGAATATACACACAGACCCCAATAAAATGCACAGGATGGAAGCATCTTAAAAGAAGCTTACAGACCAACTTTTCATTTTTCATGACAGAATGAAGAAAGAGCAGAATGAAAACGTGTTAAAGATTCCCAAGATAGAAGCGCACCATGGCATGATAGTTCACAAAGTTCTTATGACACCACTGTGAAGATTTACCAGACTGGAAAAATCCTTTATAAACATTCAAGAAGGTCACATGGTCCCCCTGCTCGCCATAACAAAAAAGTTTAAAAGTCAACCAAACTGATGCAGAAGCATTTCAATAGTTGTTTATGTCCTATAGTCATTTGGCATTTTGAATAGAGTTGTGTTGTTTTGGTGTATTTATATTTGTTGCTATGTGATTGTAATGTCATTTTGACTTATTAGATGTACTAAACTACATGTCACTTTGGGTGTTTGGTTATTTTCCCTAATGCCTTAAAAGGCGAGGTCTGTAGGAAGATTAGCAGTTTTTGATCATCTGAGTAGAAATTAGAGAGATCTTTCTCTTGTTCCTTTGTTTTAGGTGGATTTGGAACCTCAATTCCTTGCTCCGTCCGGGTTAGGCCGATAAAATCTATCCCCAAAAGGCTTTCTACGTCACAAACTAACAGGGATAAGAACAAGAGTATTACTTATCCACCCTGGAAAAAAAGTAAAAACAATCTGTTAGGATCCTGGTTGAGTCCCACATTGTTAAAGTATGGGATTAGCATGTGGATTTATAAACACTTGGGAATCCTCCCCCTACAAGCTAGCTTTTAGGGATGAGTTCTACCTAAGGCCCGGGGCGGCCCCCGGACGGCCCCGGGCAGCCCCGGTACAGTCCCAGGGAACCCCCGGTACAGCCCTGGGGTTGCCCCGGTACGGCCCCGGGGCAGCCCCGGTACGGCCCCATACTTGTTAACAGTGTCCAAGGGAACATTACGGTTATATTTTATTTGACGCTCATATATTTGTACTATATTCTACTCGTTTGCTATACTTCTTTTTCCTTGTTCATGTAGCAGGTTCTTTTCCGTTGGAAAATAAACCTATGAATTAATTGAACGAGGACTTACTTGAATGGAGAGTATGGCAGTGATAGTTATTATCTCCTCTGAACATCCATGTTGACTTGAGGACAAGATAATTTTTGAAATCATTGGATCCTAAAAATATTGCAATCAAACACGAGTAAAATTATAGAATCGTAATGTAGAACCATAGAGAGATAAAATCAAATTCTTAAGACTTATAGAACAGGGATAACAACACCGACTTGGGGCATAGAAACGGCTTAAAAATATGTAAAGAGAATAAAGTTTAATATACTAATGGAATCTGTGCAACTTGGAATCCAGCCGGAGAAGTAAGTTTGGCATTATCGTCCAGGACTCCAAGTGAATAAAGTATTTCAAGTGCCCGAACCATGTTTTTAGGTGATGGAGATGCTGGCCAATCAAAGCCCAAGATATTATTTATTCCTAAGGCTTTTAACTAAGAAGTGGAAGAGCAAGATCAAAGTCAATATACCATTAGAGTATGATTTTTCAAAAGTGACAATGCATTGTGGAGTCAAAAAGGTGTAGTAAGGACACGTTATACTATTTGAAAGAAGGAACTCTAGTCAATTTATAGTCTCTAACAAAATTCCAACTCCTAACTTAAAACAACAATAAAGTCAATTTTGCAGGTAAAGTAATCTTTCATACAACATGTTCACTTGCAAATGATGATTAGCACCATGAAATGAGAAAATACATCTGGGATGTAACTTTTTTAAGAAGCTAGTACTCTTTCAGATATGATAGTTCTGCATACAATCAATTAGTTTCACACCATTACGACATAATGGCATACTTGAATGACGCAGGAAACAAGATTAGATCGTTAGATCACTGGAATCCCCTCTGTGGCCATTTCATTGATAAAATACTCTTCTGCGTATAGCCTTGTTGCACCCACAAACAAATATTTCAAGGTTAAGCCATAATTTCTAGAATATGCTTTGAAAGAGAGAAGCATGGATTTACATGTAAATGTAAATCACCTAACTTGATTAGTATCAGGGTTTTAGGTACAAGTAAATTATATAACTAAAAAATAGATACTAATCAGAAGGTTTTAGTGGGTCAAAAATTCTACATCTAAATATAAAAGGGAAAGTGCATTGGGAATAGCGATTATAGATATTGGAGTAGTAGAGCACTATAAAGTTATAACTAGTCAGAAAATGATGGGAAGGTACAGGCACAAGTATAATAGCATCCTAAGAACGATGGTGAGGTACAGGTGCACAAGTATAACCAAAAGCAACATGACATGTTAACAAAACAGTATTTCATGTTCATGATTAGTTCCTGACACAGTTCGCACTCTTAAATTAATTAAAATTAACGATATTCTTTGCAATAAAAAAATCATTCAGTGACACAGCAACTCCAGTCACACACCTGTAACATTTCCCTGGGCGAATTCTTCCTGCCCTACCAGCTCTTTGCCTAGCAGAAGCCTTCGATATTGGTGCCACTACGAGATTTTCAATATCCGATATCTAGAGCAAAAATAGTTCAATCAATTTCAAAAACCACAAATGTAAGAAATTCGGTAGTTCAAGACTTCAATCAGTTAGAGCTTTAACATATATCTTTAGTCTATACTAACAAGGTTAATCCCTAAGTTATTAATTGATAAGTTACATAAAAAAGGAAATAAAAAAAAGTATCGAAAATGACAATAAAAGAAACGGCTAAAGCATACACTGCATGGTAAATCTCCATTTATCTGTACGTATGATGATGACAATGCAACACTCATAAAGGAAGTAACGTCTTTTCAAAAAAATAATTGTAAAATAAAGCAACGGAAAGGATGTGATGAAGATCATAATATTAATTTGTCTTAATATTTGGTTTATTTTAATTAGTGATTTATGTTATTAGGGTAGTTTCTCAGTCTAGAATCTCCCTATTTTATTTTGGTTTAGTAGTTTGTTTTGTTATTTGGTTTTTCTACGAACATGGTAGTTTGAAAATCTCCATTTAGAGAATGATTAAAATACATGAAAATTGATATTATTGGCTTTCCTTATACTCTTAAGTTCTTGTACTCTCTCTAAATCCTGTCTCCATAGGTTTTATTTCTCTTCTTTGGTTCTATTCTGATAGAGACAAGTAACAATTGAGGCAAAATCCCACCCCACCTATTACACGTCACCGAGTCCCACTCTCAAACATGTGCCTTAGCATGCATTGCATAAGTGAACCGTACAGGGGGCTTACCATATTCTTCTATTCCCTAGATTCTATCTTTTCTATCTTAGTCCTATATCCGTATGCTGACACATATTAGAACAAGGAAGAAAGAATTTTAGGCAAAAGTGGATGCAAATACGACACAAAAGGCAAGAAAATCAAAATCCGATAACTACAAGCAAACTAATGGGCCCGTTTGGCAGTGTTTTCAAAATGGTTTTGTTTCGAGAATCAAAATGAAAATTAGAATTTTTTGTGAATGGCGTTGGGACTGTTTCTAAAATTTCATTTAGTTATTCTTGTTAAGATTTTTTAGATAAGAAAAAAATGAAATTGTATTTAGGTATGTTTTTGAAAATGTGTATTTATGTTATAGTTTTAGAAAATGAAAACAACTTTCAACCATTTTCTATTTCTTTAACAAAAACCATTCTCAATATTTTTTTGTCTTCGTTTTC
>NW_010363282.1:34230-38788 GCF_000414095.1 Morus notabilis
GACTGATTTTATTTTCGCATCTCAAAAGACGTGCATAAACGTTTTAAAAAACAAATGAAAATGAAACCAAATGCACCCAATGTTATTGAAGTCTGTTACATTTTTTTAATTCCTTTTCATAGGAGTACATTTTTATTTTTTAAACATACAAAAGAAAAAAAAATGTTAATGGACATACAGGATCGTAGAACCGTTGCTTTGAGAAGCCACTATCAACAACATAGACAATTCCCTGCATAGAACAGAGGAATTACAGCATATGATGATGCATTATTCCGCCACCAAGTACAATTAATTAAGTCTTACGAATATCCATTGAAATGCAGACGTGTGCAATACCTCCAAAGTTAAGGACGTCTCTGCAACATTTGTTGATATCACTACTTTCCTCTTCCCTGTAGGAGTGGAAGTAAACACAAGCTCCTAGAAGCAGAAAGGCAGATTCTTAAGTTCCTCTGAAATAAACACCCGTGTAAATTAAAGTTATCCATTGAGAAAAAACAAAACGCATAACTTACCTGCTCAGCACGTGGAAGACCAGAGTAGAGAGGCAAAGTAAGCAATCCTGAAAAAGATTATGAGATATAGAAATCTCATACACATTTGGCATAACCTTGCATCTGATGCTTCAAAATAACACTCCAACTACAAAGACAAGCACAAAACTTTTCCAATATTTTCGTAACAAATTGGATAAAAGTGAATAAATGAAACAACAACAATAAAGAGCTGAAACCGAGTAGAAATACTACGTTCCTTGTACCTGAAGAGTTTCTCCCACGGCTTTGAACTTCTTCATTAAGCATTTGTACGACAGCATCAATATCATCTTGTCCAGTAAGAAACACCAAAATATGAAAATTGAGGATGTGCTCCCGAAGAGCATAAAATCTATAAAGACGAGATCTCCTCCTTTCGGATCTCCGACGAAGCTCTAGATCTTGCGACCTTCTAATGAGATCTTGCTGCCTTCTGGAGAGATCTTGCACTAAGAAATCCAGCGTTACCGCCTGTTAGAGATTCGGCGTCAAAGCGGCGACGAGCGAGTGGAATCTCAGACGGCGACAAGAGGAAGTCCGATGATGAAGGTACAACGACGGCGATCTCACGACACTGATATCCTGACAAATTCGCGATCAGGAGAGCGCTGGCGACGGTAGACGAAGGGGCCGGAGGGAGAGAGAAGAGAGAGATGAGCCGGAGGCAAGAAGGGAGCGCATAGAGAGAGAAAGAGAGTGATGTTAGCTGGAGGAAAAAAAAGTAAATGAAAAAAGACAAATTCATTCTAAGCAACTTTAACATCTAATTCGAATTTTGGATGATGCCCAAAATATATATTATGTTCTCCTCTATTTAAAGAGAGAGCATACATATTTAAATTACAAAACTTATAATCAACACTAACCTATTAAATAAACAAGCGTAAGATAACTTCAAAACGGAACAACTAAAAGCACTTATCTTCAGCGAAGAAAAAATGAAAGAACACTGAAAGAAAAAAAAAAGGACTAAAAGCACTTATTATAAATACTCTCATGTAAAATTAAAAATAAAACTCACAGTAATAAGTAAGATAAGAACCATAAAAAATAAAGACAAGATACCCATAATATCCCATATATTTTGCGTAAATACCATTTTTATCCTTCTAATATTTAGTAAAATATTAAAAAAAAAACCCCTTATTCTTAAATGCCCAAAAAAAGTCTGTATTTATAAATCATTCTCACAAGATTCTCATAAATAATTAAATTTATTAAAATACAAACATTTCTATGACATTTTAAAAATTATTTTAAATTTATCAAACCAAAATACTAAATAAAAACCAATCTTAAAAATAAAAAATTCTTAAATGAAATATTTGTTTGACATTTTAAAAATTATTTTATTTATTTAATTTTTTATTAAAGTTATATTTAAAGCAACAATTTTAGTTAGGGTGAACAATTTTTTTAAGATGTTTAAAATAATGTTTGATAAAAAAACAAAAAATAAAAAGAGATTTCAGCACAAATAACCCTTTTTAAATGATATTTTCATGAATAGTTGAAGTTTTATAAAATTGTAAAAATATCATTTTTTTAATTTAATTATTAATTATTGATTTATTTAAATTTATTATTAATTAATAAAAATTAACTAATAATTAAATAATTTTAATCAACAAATTATATATTTAATAATAATAAATTATTAATAAATTAATTATAAATCAGTCGATCATAATTAATTATGAGTCTATTAATCAATTACGAAAACAAAACGCCATTTTCGTAAAATAAAAAATTTCGGCCATTAAATGAGGTGATTAAAAAGGCCACAATTTCCCAAACAAAAAAATAAAGCGCCCTAGAGCTCATCAGTGAGCCCGGTGCCCATCTCCCCCAGTGCGAAAGCGTTCCCCAGTCTTTCTGCCGTCGGCGAGCAACGTAGTTAGCCCTGCTTTCGAGCGGATTTCAAGCCACCTGTAAGCCAAGCTCGTCCATGGTTTCCTTTCTCTTTGTATTTTTTTTTTTTGTAATTTCAGTTCGTAATTTTTGTTTGAAATTGGGTTTTGTGGTGGAAAAACCAAGTCTTTTCTTTGAGGAGGAGATGTGAGTGTTTCTGTTATAATCTTTTATTTCCCTTTGTTCTATGATGGTACCGGACGGGATTTCTTTCATAGATTTTTCAAATCTGAAAATGGGTGGCTTTGGAATGTGAATCTTAGCTCTTTTGCAAAATGGGTTTTCCTCGTTAAGATGAGATTGAGAGATTGCGGCGCGGAAACAATGGAGATCTAACATGCCTATTAGTATTTGGGGAAAACAGAAAACAGTTGAGTGACAAGAAGGAGATTTTGGTTATGGTTACGCCCGAGCTTTCGGTTGTCTCGCCCGAGCTTGCGGTCGTTGACCATAAGAATGGAAAGAGCTTCAAGCGTGTTTGTCATTTTTTGTTCGAACTTGAAGTTGGGTGGTTTTTGAAATTATTATCCGAAGTTTAATTTATGAAATAGAAATTAGTTTATGAAATTCGTTTTATTGTGGAATTTGCTGATATTTGATTGATGTTTTTGGAATTTGTTCAATTATTGAAATTGCTATTGTGATTTTTGGTTGATATTGGTGAAAATTTCTATTTTGATTAGTTTGTGTATTCAGCTATTTGGGATTTTTTTTGTTGATTATTTTACTATTTTTGGAATGTTGATATTGTTGTGATTAGATTTATTTGCTGTAAATCGGCCACACTAGGTAGGAGACATAGTCAAGTGAGGATTCTTCCTCTAAACCACCTAAAAACGTACTACCGTCAACTCTTAAAAGGAGACCTGAGTTCATCTTGGTAATGTGTCTAATATCGTTAGTTTTAGATGCTAGTTATGAATTATGATATGTTGTTACTATCTTGTTAGAACTTTAGAGATGTTCTTATACCCTTGTAATAGTAGATAGGAGATATTCTTCGCGTTAGCTATCTGACCACATAGTCATCTAACGTTTTTTTTTCTTGTAAGTAGGTGAGCGATGGCTACTGAAGATGATTCAATTGACCAAGCTGTTGCAGCACGTCGTGAGAGGCTGAAAGCTCTAAAAGCTGCACAAGAACTGTTGAACACCCCGGATGAGGATTCTGTGCAAGTTGAGGATAAGAAAAATAGTGACAATGATTCTAGGGAAGAAACGTGAGTATACCCTTCTCTTCTTGTGTTTCCATTTCTTCATAACCTATTTGCATGCTCTCTGTTTTTTAAATCCGTGAATATACCCATAGTGTCATGCTTGTCCCACTTTTCTTCATTCTTGTGAAGCTGAAAAAAGCCCTATATTATTAGTAAGCTGGCACGCTCCCTTCTTTCTCAAAGTCAAGTTTCTTGATGATTGGTGGTGCCCCTCTTGATGATTGTTGACTCAACATTGATTTAATAGCCTCTAAGAAAAGGGAACGGGAAAGAAAAAGTAAAGGAAACAAAAATGAATTTTTTTGTGCGTATATGAACACAGCACCAGAAGGGACTTGTTTAGAACTTATTATATAAAGGAATAGATCTGTTTTGTAACCTTTATTTTTTAAGTTACTAGCTTCTATGTTATAGGACTTGTAATTACAAAGATTGAAGCATGAGGACAAAAATGTTCTGTAAAACTAAAATGCTAGGATTCCTTCTCTTGGCAGGGAAAACGAAAGTGTTACTAATTATTTCATGCAATTGGCATACTTGGATTTTATTGGGTGTTATCTTTTACAAAATAGTATGTCATAAGAGAAAAGAAGAATGCATGTGTAAGTTAAAAGAACGTATTCAGAATTAAAGCACAGTGAAGGATCAATTTCTTGCATTACCTCTTATTAATAACACTTCTTTGCCTTAACTCTTATTAGTGATATTGCTTGTATTTTCTGTATTAATAGTTCATATCATGACCCGTGTTGCGTATTTATCATTTGCTACATCTTACAGCAAATGAAATGCTCACTGTTTAGCTACTCACTAACTCTTGCAGGTAGCTTTCACTTCACTTCATATTGTGTGCCTGTGAGAAACAAATCTGGTTAGAGGTTTTTTTTTTTT
>NW_010363282.1:39178-45092 GCF_000414095.1 Morus notabilis
CCCTTTTTCTTTAACTAACGCGCTGAATAATTTATGTCCATCAACTTCTCTAAAGGCATACAGCCACAATGGGAAGTACAAGACCATAAGAGGCAAGAAGTCTACATTCACCCTTCATCCGTGTTGTTCAGGTTAGTACAGAGAGAATTTGTTTCTCGGAGAAGTTACAACCTTTTAGCTATTTCTTGGTTTTGTGATGAAATGATTAATCTGGGTCGATTCCTTTTCTGTGTTCCAGAGTTAATCCCAAGTGGGTAATATACCATTCACTTGTATCAACTGACAGAGAATACATGAGGAATGAATGAATGAATGAATGAACTCGAGGAGTTCGGGAATGAATGAATAGCAGAGGGCTCTAGTATCAAACTCGAGAGTTCGGGAATGAATGAATGAATGAAATGAATGAATGAATGAATGAACTCGAGGAGTTCGGGAATGAATGAATAAATGAATGGATGATCGGTTTGGCTTGTTTTTTCTGTTAGATTTATTTGACAGACTTGACATCTTTAGCTTGTTTTTTCCACAGGGCTCCAGTATCAAACTCGAGAGTTCGGGAATGAATGAATAAATGAATGGATGATCGGTTTGGCTTGTTTTTTCTGTTAGATTTATTTGACAGACTTGACATCTTTGGCTTGTTTTTTCCACAGGGCTCCAGTATCAAACTCGAGAGTTCGGAAATGAATGAATGAATGAATGATCAGTTTGGCTAGTTTTTCCTGTTTGATTTATTTGACAGACTTGACATCTTTTGCTTGTTTTTTCCACAGAATGAATGAATGAATGAATGATCAGTTTGGCTTGTTTTTCCTGTTTGATTTATTTGACAGACTTGACATCTTTGGCTTGTTTTTTCCACAGGGGTCTAGTATTAAACTCGAGAGTTCGGGAATGAATGAGTGAATGAACTCGAGGAGTTCGGGAATGAATGAAGGGCAGAGGGCTCCAGTATCAAACTTGAGAGTTCGGGAATGAATGAATGAATGAAATGAATGAATGAATGAATGATCAGTTTAGCTTGTTTTTTCTGTTGGATTTATTTGATAGACTTGACATCTTTGGCTTGTTTTTTCCACAGGGTTCTAGTATCAAACTCGAGAGTTCGGGAATGAATGAATAAATGAATGAAACTCGAGAGTTTGGGAATGAATGAATGAATGAATGAATGAATGGATGATCAGTTTGACTTTTTTTTTTTGTTAGATTTATTTGACAGATTTGACATCTTTGGCTTGTTTTTTCCACAGGGGTCTAGTATTAAACTCGAGAGTTCGGGAATGAATGAATAAATGAATGAAACTCGAGAGTTTGGGAATGAATGAATGAATGAAATGAATAAATGAATGAATGAATGAATGATCAGTTTGGTTTGTTTTTTTTGTTAGATTTATTTGACAGATTTGACATCTTTGGCTTGTTTTTTCCACAGGTCTCCAGTATCAAACTCGAGAGTTCGGGAATGAATAAATGAATGAATGAACTCGAGGAGTTTGGGAATGTATGAATGGTAGAGGGCTCCAGTACCAAACTCAAGAGTTCGGGAATGAATGAATGAATGAAATGAATAAATGAATGAATGAATGAATGAATGAATGATCAGTTTGGTTTGTTTTTTTTGTTAGATTTATTTGACAGACTTGACATCTTTGGCTTGTTTTTTCCACAGGTCTCCAGTATCAAACTCGAGAGTTCGGGAATGAATAAATGAATGAATGAACTCGAGGAGTTTGGGAATGTATGAATGGTAGAGGGCTCCAGTACCAAACTCAAGAGTTCGGGAATGAATGAATGAATGAAATGAATGGATGAATGAATTAATGAATGAATGAACGATCAGTTTGACTTGTTTTTTCTGTTACATTTATTTGACAGACTTGACATATTTGGCTTGTTTTTTCTACTGGGCTCCAGTATCAAACTCGAGCGTTCGGGAATGAATGAATGAATGAACTCGAGGAGTTCGGGAATGAATGAATTCTATCTGTTAGATTTATTTGACAGACTTGACATCTGTGGCTTGATTTTTCCGCAGGGCTCCAGTATCAAACTCGAGAGTTCGGGAATGATTAAATGAATGAATGAATGAACTCGAGGAGTTTAGGAATGAATGAATGGCGGATGGCTCCAGTATCAAACTCGAGAGTTCGGGAATGAATGGATGAATGAATGAATGAATGATCAGTTTGGCTTGTTTTTTCTGTTGGATTTATTTGACAGACTTGACATTTTTGACTTGTTTTTTCCACAAGGCTCCAGTATCAAACTCGAGAGTTCGGGAATGAATGAAACTCGAGAGTTCAAGAATGAATGAATGAATGAATGGATGGATGATCAGTTTGACTTGTTTTTTCTGTTAGATTTATTTGACAGATTTGACATCTTTGACTTGTTTTTTCCATAGGGTTCCAGTATCAAACTCAAGAGTTCGGGAATGAATGAATGAATGAACTCGAGGAGTTCGGGAATGAATGAATGGCGGAGGGCTCCAGTATCAAACTCGATAGTTCGGGAATGAATGAATGAAATGACTGAATGAATGAATGAATGAATGATTAGTGTGGGTTGTTTTTTCTGTTAGATTTATTTGACAGACTTGACATCTTTGGCTTGTTTTTTTCACAAGGCTCCAGTATCAAACTCGAGAGTTCGGGAATGAATGAATAAATGAATGAAACTCGAGAGTTTGGGAATGAATTAATGAATGGATGGATGATCAGTTTGACTTGTTTTTTCTGTTAGATTTATTTTACAGATTTGACATCTTTGGCTTGTTTTTTCCACAGAGTTCCTGTATCAAACTCAAGAGTTCGGGAATAAATGAACTCGAGGAGTTTGGGAATGAATGAATGGCGGAGGGCTCCAGTATCAAACTCGATAGTTCGGGAATGAATGAATGAATGATCAGTGTGGGTTATTTTTTCTGTTAGATTTATTTGACAGACTTGCCATCTTTGGCTTGTTTTTTCCATAGGGCTCCAGTATCAAACTCGAGAGTTCGGGAATGAATGAATGAATGAATGAACTCGAGGAGTTCAGGAAAGAATGACTTCTTTCTGTTAGATTTATTTGACAGTCTTAACATCTTTGGCTTGTTTTTTTCACAGGGCTTCAGTATCAAACTCGAGAGTTCGGGAATGAATGAATGAATGAACTCGAGGAGTTTGGGAATGAATGAATGGCAGAGGGCTCCTGTATCAAACTCGAGAGTTCGGGAATGAATGAATGGATGAAAAGAATGAATGAATGAATGATCAGTTTGGCTTGTTTTTCCTGTTTGATTTATTTGACAGACTTGACGTCTTTGGCTCGTTTTTTTCACAGGACTCTAGTGTCAAACTCGAGGGTTCGGGAATGAATGAGTGAATGAACTCGAGCAGTTCGGGAATGAATGAATGGCAGAGGGCTCTAGTATCAAACTCGAGAGTTCGGGAATGAATTAATGAATGAAATGAATGAATGAATGAATGACTGAATGAATGATCAGTTTGGCTTGTTTTTTTTTGTCAGATGTATTTGACAGACTTGACATCTTTGGCTTGTTTTTTTCACAAGTCTCCAGTATCAAACTCGATAGTTCGGCAATGAATGAATGAATGAATGAATGATTGAATGAAGTCGAGGAGTTCGGGAATAAATGAATTCTTTCTGTTAGATTTATTTGACAGACTTGACATCTTTGGCTTGTTTTTTTGTACAGGGCTCCAGTATCAAACTCGAGAGTTTGGGAATGAATGAATTCTTTCTGTTAGATTTATTTGACAGAATTGACATCTTTGGCTTGTTTTTTCCACAGGGCTTCAGTGTCAAATTCCAGAGTTCGGAATGAATGAGTGAATGAACTCGAGGAGTTCGGGAATGAATGAATGGTAGAGGGCTCTAGTAATAAACTCGAGAGTTCGGGAATGAATGAAATGAGTGAATGAATGAATGAATAAATGATCAGTTTAGCTTATTTTTCCTGTTTGATTATTTGACAGACTTGACATCTTTGGCTTGTTTTTTCCACAGGGCTCCTGTGTCAAACTCGAGAGTTCGGAAATGAATGAGTGAATGAACTCGAGGAGTTCGGGAGGAGTTCGGGAATGAATGAATGGAAGAGGGCTCCAGTATCAAACTCGAGAGTTCGGGAATGAATGAATGAAATGAATGAATAAATGAATGAATGAATGATTAGTTTGGCTTGTTTTTTTTGTTAGATTTATTTGACAGACTTGACATCTTTAGTTTGTTTTTTCCACAAGTCTTCGACATTAAATGTGATCAATGCCCTATGAAACTTTACAGTAAAGATGATGAAATGGCATGGTTGAAAATATTTTGAAGATTAAGATTTATTGTGCATTTGAGAATTATTATCAGAACCATTATTATTATTATTAGGGAGTTTATTGGAATTATTATTATTATTATGGGTATCTTGATATTATAAGGATTGTATACATATCATTTTGAGGGGGAAAAAAAAGGATTGTCTGTATATCATTATTTAAATTTAAATTTATATTGATCAGATTCGTATTATCTATTAGGATTAGTTATTTTCTTCCATTTTAAGGGTTTTTTTTTTTTTTTTGGTTGTTGTTTAAACTTTAGTGCTTCCTACATGTGGGAGTTCTTAAGGATTGTAATTAATTAATAAAGTTCCTTTTGAGAAATTTTCAATTATTTTACACAAGAACTTTCAATACTCATTATAATCAACAAATTGTGCATATTCTTATTTCTTCACCATTCTTGAGTGAATCGATGAATTACAGGATACTTTATTGATTCGCTCAAGAATGCTGAAGAAATAAGAATATGCACAATTTGTTGATTATAAAACAATACAAGAAAAAAAAAATTTTCGGATACTCAATTTATTTAATGGATCAACAGGTTTTAAGAAGATTTATCATATTTTATATTTTTGTTACATTTTTGTCACCTCATTTGATATTAATTTATTGTCCGCTACATTCTTACACCGTCTTAATTTATGACATGTTTACTTACGTGTAATTAGAATGAGCATGAATCGGAGTGGTAGGATTCGGAGTGAGGAATCTGAGTCAGAATAAGTTGTTTACGGATTCAGAATCGGAGTCATTCCAAATCCCATTGATGCGTTTATTTACATCCACATTCTGAACAAGTGTAAAAGTACTAATATACCCTTAAAAGTAAAATTTATATTTTTAATTTAAAAAATAAATTATGTACTTATCATATTAAAATTAATCATACTTAAAATATTTATTGTAATAATAAGGTAATAAAATAATAAATATAAAGTGCACAACTATTTAAAATATAAAAATAAATGTCAAAATTTGAATGAAATAAATAAAAATAAAAATAAAGCGTTAAAAATTAAATTATATTATTAATTTATTCAACAAAATAAAATGCATATTTACTATATTAAAATCAATATTTTACTATTAGGCAACTATAATAATAAATATAGGTTGTAATTATTATTTTTGATTTATAAGTAAACTATGGGTTTGATAGTAATTCTTGGGGGTGGCATTGAGATTGCCAATCACATTCTTCAATTCTAAATTTGAGTAAGGCCCACTAATTTTACTCTCATTCTAGGATAAAAAAGAGTAAGTAAACATATAATTGACTCTCATTCTCTCATGCTGGTAAGTAAACATGCCATCAAAATTAATATCGATGACTGTTCAAAAGAAATATTAAGGGTACATATTTGTGTTGTTTTCTCCTTAAGTGGAATCAAGGTAGGTTGAGTGGGCTTACATCAAACACATTAATTAGGTACTTTCACCATTAGAGTTGCAAGTTTCAGCCGGACTAAGCAGGCTGACACGGAAATCTGTCACTGTTAGTCGATCTCAGTTTCAGTCTCAACTTACTTAAGTTTCTGGGTTGGGTCACCCCGAGCCTATACTTCAAGTCC
>NW_010363282.1:45581-70304 GCF_000414095.1 Morus notabilis
TTTTTTATAATATTAAAATAGTACATTGACCTTTTAAAAACATCTTCTGAGTATCCTGAAGTTAGTTTTTAAGATATGTAATATTCAAACTACCATTCTTATTAATTAAATAGAAATTAATATTTAAAAAAATTAACATTAAAATGTTTATGAGAAAATAACAAAATAAAAAAGTCCATAATTTTTTTAGATTTATTAATTTTTGATTAATTAAATAAAGATTTACATTTTAAAATTAACTTTAAGATACTAAAAAGATATTTTAAAAAATGTGGAGATGTTGTTTTAATAGTATAAAAAAAAGGAATGGTCTTTAGTCCGGTACTTATAAAGTGCCTGACTGATCCGCTCAGGCAATTGTGGCCGTTGGATTGGAATTAAACGGTGTAGATTTGTTTCTCAAAAATCTCTCCCTTTCTCAAATGCACGAGCGAGCACTCCTAAACCTTATTTTCTCTCGACCTCCCTCAACCTTCCTCGAGCTCTGATGACCTCCTCTGCAGCCAGATCGGCGCCGACGAGTTCCGGCATATCAAATCTGCCTGATCAGTCCGCTCAGTAATTGTAGGCCGTCAGATTGAAATGAGTGCTTCCTTCCCCTAATCAACACCAAGAACCTCATCAAATTAGAGCCCTCCAAGTCCCTCCCCATCTCCATCATCGCCGACAACAGAGCCTCCCTCATGATACCCACTCGCCCCATCGAGTTCATCCGCCAATACCCCTCTATTTTCCGTAAATTCTTCCCCGTCGGTGCTGGGTTTCAGCCCCACATCAAGCTCGGCGATGCATTCTTCAAGAGAGCCGAGCTGAAGATGACGATGGGCCGCCGCGGGAAGGTCGAATCGGCGATCAAGGACTTGGATCGGGCGGTGGAGCTTAGTTCGGAGAACGCTAGGGCTTTTTACTTGCTCGGAGAATGCTATGAGGCGAAGAAGATGGAGGCCGAGGTCAGGAAGGCGTACGAAGACGCGTTGAGGATCGAGCCCGAATTGGCCCTGGCTCGGGAGGCTCTGGATCGGTTGGTGAGCTCTTCTTAGTCAATCACGTACAATTTCTTAACTTTTTTTTTTGAGGTTTTTGCTTGTTGTAGAGTTTATAGAAGTTGATTATCAACTTCTTTTTGTAGTGAATATGGTAATGGTGATGATAATAATGTTGTAATATTTAAAGGAATGGAATTTCTTTACTAGTTAATATGTTGAGAATCAAATTCTGATGTTTATATGGTAAAACTAATTTTTTGCAATAGGCATGACAAGAACAATCTAACAGGTAAGCATGGCAACCAAAATGGCAAATGTTGAAAAAGTAGAAGAGCTCCTAAAAAAGCTTCACAGTGCGTCTTGGGATGTGCAGTTCAAGGTGGGGTATTCAATATTTATGAACATGACATATAAATAGTGCAAGTTTATTGAATAATTTTGAAAATATAATCTTTATAGTAATTCATCTTCCGTTGAATAATTCTGTAAATTATTCAACAATTATTGCTTTTTGTGTTTTTCTGTGGTATTCAACTAGTTTCATTTCCAATCCTCTTAGAATTCTGTTTGTCTTGAGCAACTCATGTAAATCAAACCAAACTTCACAGCGTTTTCTCTTTTCACAGTTTGAGGCCATTTTTTACAAGCATATGCAGAATAAGGTACTGAGCGTGTCTGCAGAATTTCAGATAGTTTTGACGTCGTTTCCTATTTTATTTGATTTTTCAAAGACGAAAAATAGAAAAAATCATAAAAAATGGAATATTCATCAAAACATGATGCCGCATGTCTCATAATTTCTTAAAAATCATGCATTGATTTTAGGACACAAAAGATGTAGAAATAGTGAATTCGTTTTGACCCATCCTTGCCACTCGGCGCCCCACTGCGCTAGCGAGAGACTTTTTGATGAATATTCTATTTTTTATGATTTTTTTTATTTTTCATCTATAAAAAATATAATAAAATAAAAACAAAGTCCAAAAATAATAAAATTTTACAGACACGATCCTTACATTTTTCTAGGCGTGCTAAAAAAAATGGCCTAAAAAATAAATCACCGTCGGTTTATGGCTCCAGAAACAAAATTATGTAGAAATGATTCCAGCCTTTTTCGTTAAGTTGCCCAATTTGCAACAGCAATTATTAAACGACGTCGTTTAAAATAAACCACCGTCGGTTTATGGCTCCAGAAACAAAATTATGTAGAAATGATTCCAGCCTTTTTGGTTAAGCTGCGCAATTTAGCAACAGCAATTATTAAACGACGTCGTTTAAAATAAACCACCGTCGGTTTATGGCTCCAGAAACAAAATTATGTAGAAATGAATCCAGAAAAAAATAGGAATAAAATAAAAAATAGGTTCAGAAAAGAATTAAAAATGAAAGAATAAATAAGTTTTAGAGCACCATCAAAAAGAAATATCTAAGTATAGTAGCATTTGTAAAAAAAAAAAAAAAAATTTAGAAAAGAAAGAGAAAAGTTAAAAAAAGAAATATCTAAGTGGCGTGATTCTGAGTCTGCTACAGTATTTTTCTCTCATAAAGAATGAATAAAAAAAACTCTATCAATAGTTCTCTCACAAAAAATTTAAATATGAAATAAAATCACGAACTTAAACGCGTGAACCAAACGGATCCTTTACGTGTGTACATGTTCAAGTAATATATATCTTACCACTAGAAATGGCCTAAAAAATAAACCATCGTTGGTTTATGACTCCTGAAACAAAATTATGTAGAAATGATTCCAGCCTTTTTTGTTAAGCTGCCCAATTTACCAACAACAATTATTAAACGACGTTGTTTAAAATAAACCACCGTTGGTTTATGGCTCCAGAAATAAAATTATGTAGAAATGAATCCAGGCTTTTTCGTTAAGCTGCCCAATTTACCAACAACAATTAGTAAATGACGTCGTTTAAAATAAACCACCATCGGTTTATGGCTCCAGAAACAAAATTATGTAGAAATGAATCCAGGCTTTTTGGTTAAACTGCCTAATTTACCAATAGTAATTACTAAATGACGTCGTTTAAAATAAACCACCGTCGGTTTATGGCTCCAGAAATAAAATTATGTAGAAATGAATCCATTTAGTCAGCCTTTAGGTTGAGCTGCCCAATTTATGGGAAAGTATGATTAGCTACACCGGATTTGGTCAGTGGTGCGTCATCCACATCTTCGGCACGTAGTGAATTGGAAAACTATCTGAAAACAAATTTTGCGGCATTCATTTTCAATGAGCAAGGTGGTGGTCATGATTTCAATAAGTTTGATATTTTGTCATTTTGGAGATCACAGTCAAGAACTTTTCTTGTGCTCTCTAGAATGGCACGTGATATACTAACCATACCAGTGTCCACAGTTGCAAGTGAACAAGTATTTAGTTGCAGTGGTAGAGTACTTGATGAACGGCATGCACGCTTGAGTGACGATATTCTGGAGGCAGTAATGTGCGTCGAAGATTGGGAGGATGCTCGCAGAAGAAGCCAACAAGTTCAAGATGATTGGGTTGATGATTTTGAAAATTTAGACATTTCTGATACTCCAACTGGGAGTAATACATTGTAATTACGAACAATATCTATTTTTTTTTATGTTTTTTATGTTTTTTTCTTTGTTTTGGTAATTTTGTGAACATCTTATATATAATTATTCTGATTGTACTCTTTTTTTCTTACTAAGGTTTTGTCCCACTCGGTTTTCCTTGGAAAGGTTTTTAATGAGGCAATCGTAAATAAAATATATCTTTCCATATTCCCATTGACTATTCAAACATTTATTTTTGTTAACTTGTTTAAAAATTAAAAAAATTAAAAAAATTAAAAAAATTAAAAATTACATACATAGATAGGCTGGCCCATCTAAACCCATGATGGGCCAAGATGGGCCTTGAATGGGCTAGCACATCTAAATCCATGATGGGCCAATATGGGCCAGCCCACAAGACCCATGGCACGGCCCATCCTGGCCCACGTGGGCCTAAGAAGAACGGGCCGGTCCGTTATTGCATCTCTAAGTTCAGGGCCCGGGATGGGTAAAAACTTTACATTTTTTTTCTTTTTTTTGCCTTCTAAAATTAATATATGAATTTTATGAATTAATGCAACAACCGGCACCATTTTTTGATGAATATTCTATTTTTTATGAGTTTCTTTATTTTTTGTCCTTAAAAAATATAATAAAATAAAAATGACGTAAAAAAATAATAAAATTTTACAGACACGATCCTTATATTTTTCTAGGCATGCTAGAAAAAAATGGCCTCAAAAAATGATAAAAAAAGTAAAACATGGTAAAAAAGCCCTCGGCCTGCGTAGTGAGGCGTCCAAGGGCCAGTTTAGGGCCCGAGATGGGTAAAAGCTTTACATTTTGTTTCTTTTTCCTGCCTTCTAAAATTAATATCTGAATTTTAGGAATTAATGCAACAACCGGCACCATTTTTTGATGAATATTCTTTTTTTTATGATTTTCTTTATTTTGTGTCTTTAAAAAAATATAATAAAATAAAAACGACCATAAATAGAGAAAATCATAAAAAACGGAATACTCATCAAAACATGATGCCGCCTGTCGCATCATTTCTTAAAAATCATGCATTGATTTTAGGATGCAAAAGATGTAGAAATAGTGAATTCGTTTTGACCCATCCTTGTCACTCGGCGCCCCACTGTGCTAGCGGGAGACTTTTTGACAGTGTTTCTTATTTTATTTGATCAGTCCTTATAAGACATCAAAAGTCAAATGATTTTAATTAATAAATCAATAGTTATTTGGATTGCCAAAACAACCTTTAAAAATTAACAGCCCTCAATACGGTGTTCACTATAACACAATATATATGTAAGGGCATGTTGGGGATTTCGTTTGAAAATTAAGCAATGTAATTCTACAAAATTTGATTTGTTATAAAGCTTTAGTTCTGATGGGGACTGTATTCATATTCCAGCCTTGTTCACTTATTGCTATAAAAAATATATGTTTCTATAATTAATATACATTATCGCTTACGTTCATTAACATGAAATACAACAAATCAGCCAATATATATATTTTTATGATATATATTCGCTTAATTACTATAAAATATACATATTTCGAGAATTAATATACATTATCGTTTCTTATAACTTAATATATACATCTTTACATATAAATATATATACGAATCACATATAAATATACATACTTCAACAAAAATGTACAAATACCATTCTGATAAAGTATTTTTAAGTGTCTAACTAGAGACTTTGTCTAAAAAAAAAAATACTAAGAACATGTTTAATATATTTTACGGCACCAAAATTATTTTATTTTATTTTTTTATGTTTTTGTATCGTTGTTCACCATAACCTCTTTGCTTTGTTCGCCGAATTTCAAACGGAACTTGGAAGAAACTCTCTAAACCCAAACCCTTCCATCATCTTAACACCCATTCTCACTAAGAAGCAGAAACAATGGCCGCAAAAAGGGAACTTTCTCAAAAGCCCATCCTCAGAACTCTCACAACTTTAGAACTCTGAGTTTTCGGGGTCGTCTCTTCTTCTTCTCCTAAAAAAACCCAGCAATTTTAATGGCAACGTCATCTCTTTTTGTACTCAGATTATCTCTAATTCCCTCTCCTAATCACTTTTTTCCACCTTCAAACCTTCACAAAATCTTTCAACTTTCTTCACCATTTCTCACCTTTCGTACCTCTACTTTCGGCTTCAAGCGCCTAATTCCACTGGCAGCAGCATCAGGTAGGTGCTCCAGCATTCATTTACGGCTTCTTGGTACTCAATTTCAGTAAAAATTTGGCAATAAAATCAACTCGAATCTGAAATATGAGCGATTCTCTCTGTTTTCATGCATATTACTTGGTACTTTCTGGAGGGAGAAACTCTGTTTTAACACACATGTTAGTTTCATAAGATCATAGTTAAGGTAAACTTCAATCCTGATTCAACAATTTCTGAAAATTGAATTTTCGTCTAATAAAACTAATCAAAAGGCTTCATCAAGTGGTTAGAACTTAGTAAATTGCATTTATTTGCCTTTTTTATGCTCTCAAATTATTATGGTGAAATTAGTTAGGCAGAAAAATTTTAGGTCTTGTAGTGATCTTTTTGTTATTTAACTTCGGTGGCTTGTTCCTGTTTTGGGCGGGAAAAGATGCCGTCTGTGTGACTGAAATTTCGCTTGTCTTTGTATGAGAAATCAGCTTTTAATGTTATTATTGTGGCTATAAAATATATGTGCTAGTTTTCTCTATTGAGTTTTATTACTTTTTACGGTTAACTTTTGTATGCATTATTCTAAAATTATCTTTTCTCAGCTTCGTTTAGTGCTGGAAGTGGTTGTCTTGGAACTCTTCAAATTCAAGAAGCCTACAGATGCCCCAACAAGGAACCAGTTTCATCAGATTCTATATCCGATTCTTTCCTTTCTGAGAAAATCTTACTGGGTTTAAAGCAAGGTAACCTGATCTCCGTGCATAACTATATATATCGAATAAACCCATTAGTTGTAGTCGAGGTTCTTAGCTGCTGTGAAAATTTGCAACTGAGTGTGAAGTTTGTTGATTTAATTTTGTTGAATTGTCCGCACATTAGGCATTCTTCACAGTCCTTGAGTGTGATGATTCATGTTTTGGTGCGTGGTCGGAGGTTATCAGAAGCACAAGTTTTGGTACTTAGAATGGTGAGGAGGAGTGGCATTTCGAGATTCGATGTTGTTGAGTCTTTGGTCTCAACGTATCATAGCGGTTGTGGCTCGAACACTTTGGTGTTTGATTTGTTGGTTAGGACTTATGTGCAAGCTAAGAAGTTAAGAGAAGGGTCTGAGGTGTTTCAAATGTTGAGAAGCAAAGGATTTAGTGTTTCGATAAATGCTTGTAATAGTCTTCTTGGAGGGCTTGTGAAGGTTGGGTGGGTTGATTTGGCTTGGGAAGTATATTGGGAAGTTGTTAGAAGTGGGATTGATTTGAATGTTTATACACTTAACATCATGGTCAATGCGCTGTGTAAAGATGGCAAAGTCGATCGTGTCAAGTTGTTCTTATCGGACATGGAAGAGAAAGGAATTTTTCCGGATATCGTGACCTACAATACATTGATCAATGCCTATTGTCGCCAAGGGCTTTTGGAAGAAGCTTTTCGTTTAGTAAACTTAATGTCGTGTAAGGGGCTAAGACCTGGACTGTTTACTTACAATACTATAATAAATGGATTGTGTAAGGCAGGAAATTGCGCAAGAGCAAAGGAAGTCTTGGATGAGATGTTGTGGCTTGGGTTGAATCCTGATACTACTACATACAATGCATTGCTTTCTGAGAGTTGTAGAACAAATAATATTGTAGAGGCTGAGGCGATTTTCCGTGAAATGTCAAGTAGAGGTGTTTATCATGATCTGATTAGCTTTAGTGCGCTGATTGGCATGTTCGCAAGGAATGGACATGTTGACCGGGCTTTAGGTATTTTAAAAGTCTGAAAAGGGAAGGATTGGTTCCAGACAATGTGGTCTATACCATCCTTATAGATGGATATTGTAAAAAGGGTATGATGTCAGAGGCATTAAAGATGAGGGATGAAATGCTAGAGCAAGGTTGTGTTGTGGATGTGGTTACATACAACAGTATTATGAATGGATTGTGTAGAGACATGATGCTTGCTGATGCAGACATGCTGTTTAATGAGATGGTGGAAAGGGGTGTTGTTCCTGATTTTTATACTTTCACCACTCATTCACGGATATTGTAAGAATGGGAAGATGAGTAGAGCACTCGATTTATTCCGGACAATGATTGAAAGAAATCTCAAGCCTGATGTTGTGACATACAATACGTTGATTGATGGGTTTTGCAAAGCAGGTGAAATAGAGAAAGCTAAGGAGTTATGGGGAGATATGATCTCTAGAAATATATTTCCTAATCACGTTTCATATTGCATTCTAATAAATGGGTGCTGTAGCATGGGACATGTATCCGAGGCATTCAGATTGTGGGACCAGATGGTGGAAGGTGGCATAAATCCTACTCTTGTGACTTGTAACACGGTCATAAAGGGTTACTGCCGATCTGGCGATGCTGCAAAGGCAGATGAATTCTTGGGCAAAATGATTTCTCGAGGAGTTGTTCCTGACAGCATTACATACAACACTTTGATCAACGGATTTATTGGAGAAGATAATCTGGACAAAGCTTTTGTTTGCATTAGTAACATGGAAGATCGAGGGTTGGTGCCGGATGTTATTACTTACAATGTAATTCTAAATGGGTTCTCTAAACAGGGTAGAATGCAAGAGGCCGAGCTAGTACTTCGGAGGATGATTAAAAGAGGTGTAAATCCTGATAGATCTACTTATACATCATTGATAAATGGACATGTATCCCAGGACAACTTGAAGGAAGCATTTCGTTTCCATGATGAAATGCTGCAAAGGGGGTTTATACCGGATGATAAATTTTAACTTTCTGCTTTTGTGGCTGAAGGTATGGTCTCTTGTCAGCTACTTCATCTCAATGTGTTGTACTTTCGATATTAGTTTGAGTTTATATTCTTCTGTTTGCAATTTGTCTGAATTAGCAGTATTCAAAAGTATATAAAAAGGTGGAGATTCCCATCTATTTTATGAGACATGCCTGTGTTTATCTCCTGTGAAGGGTTTGTTTCCCTGCCTGGTTGAAAACATTTTGATAGCTATTTAGGAAATCGTGAAGTAAAATGTTTCTTCCGCTACGTTTGAATTGGAGAGGAGTTAATCAGTTCCAATGTCCCATGAAGGTTCTTTTCCAAATTTGAGGAAACTTGATGCTTCTGTCATAAAAAAGGTGTGGACATATGACATCATTTACTTCAAACTCATCACCTATGGTTGAGTCAAGTGTGGAATTACCGCTGGGCTATGCCTACAACCACAATTTCTTGTTATTTTTTTTTGTGAAGGATTTTCAGTTTCTTCTTTTATTTAAAGATTTCATTTCCAGAGATTGCAAATAAGTTGAGCCAAGCCCACCTTTGTTGCTTGATGACTCTAGAAATTAGAGTTATCTTAGGCATCTTTAAGCTTAAAGTTTGCTCAGCCGAAGGTAAGTTTGCTTGTTTTTCTATGTTTTTATCTTCAATTTCTGGGTTTTGTGATCTGTCATGCTAAGATCTGTTTATGTGCTACTTCTGAGGTGATTTGGAAGAAAATTGAATAAAAAAAGGGCTGAGTTGTGTTCTATGGTATGTTGGTGTGAATTGCAGGAATTTTGAAGAAAATGCTGCAGCATTCTGTTACAGCAAAATTAGCAGCTGTCAGGTTTGTGGATGACATCAGCACATGTCATTGTGAGGAAAAATATGAAAGTACATAAGGAAGAATGCTGTGCACATGTCATCGCTGCCCAAACCACTCACAAAGTGAAACCTCGGCGTCCTTTTTTGGTGCCCTAGAGAAGAGTACATGACAGCCTTAAGAAAAGCGCCGCTAAGAGGAAGAAAGAGGCGGGGTACCCAGAGAAAAAGGGTTGGAAGCTCCCAACCCAGAGAGCTCTGCATAGAGCCCAAAACCAAAGAAAAGAAGAGAGGAAATAAGGCTTTTTCAAGCCAAATTAAGAAAAAAAGAGAAAAAGATCCGGACAGAAAGAGGGAGGCAAGAACCAGACGAGAGAACCGAAAAAAAGCAAGAACCAGAAAGGGAAATAGAAGGAGGAAAGTACCAGAGAAGAAGAGAAGCAGAGAGCTGCTTGAAGGCTACCCGGAGAAAGAGGAGGAATCAAGGGATTCAAGCTCTAAATCAGCTGAAATTTCTTTTCTCTATCTGTTGTCTTCAAATTCTTTTGCTTCTTTTGAATTGTGATCTGCATTGAATAATGAAATATATTGAGAATTTGGTTTTTATAAATTCAGTTATGAACTAATTTGTTTTAGTTAGGTCTGCTAATAGAACCAAGGTTGTAAGAAAGATAGTTTGCTTATGGAATGTTTATTGACTCTTATTCCTGTTCATCAATGTGTGTTAATGCTTATCTCTATTTTTGACTGGCCATTAATTATAAGATACTAGATTAAGATTAATACTGGAAAGGTTAATTTTAGTTGGATCTAACATGAATTATGCAAGTTTAATACTCTTGTTTGAGCTTATTGATTTGTGAATGGTATAGGAATATATTGCTCATCTTGTATAACCTAGTGAAACCGGTGTTGAAAATTGCATTTTGATAACTAGATTCACATAGGAATATACTGAAAATGGTTTAAAGAATTTTTAATCATAATAATTCGGAAGAATTTTATGCAGCAAAACTAAGTTTCGGTTAACAGGTGTAATTTTTGCTATAGTATTCCTGCAGCAATTACTGTCAGACTTACAATTGAGGGGAAATTAGTAATCCTGGCTTATTTAAATCACTAGTCCTGCAGCAATTACTGTCAGACTTACAATTGAGGGGAAATTAGTAATCCTGGCTTATTTAAATCACTGGTTATAATCTGTAATTGAGCTCTCGTGCTCTTGCCACCTTTTTTGCTTTCATTTGAAACTATTTTTCTTCATTTTATATTGATGTAGTGAGTTTTAGTTAATTAACTTTCTCTACTTTAGTGTTTGGCATGATTTATGTATTTTACAATTAATGATTCAATCTCCGTGAGAACGATATCCGTACTCTTGTACACTTTATTACTTGTTCGGCACATGCACTTGCGTAGCAATTTAGGCAACATTGCTGTAGATAGTAGACTTTTAATCAAGTTCGTGTAGCTCGACCTTGGCTTCCAAGAAAATTATGGAGCTCGAGCGTGACTTTTGCACTTCTGCACTGACTCGCGAGTCTTACTCCTCCATTACCAAATGACCGGGATTGAGCTAAAAACTTACAGATATTCTCCTTAGTTACTTGGCCTGTTTTCACAGTCACCTTACTCTTTCATTAGATTTGTTGTGTCGTTTGAATCATGGCAATCAGGCATTTGTTCTCTTTAGTTATGAATCAATTACCAATTTTTTTTTTTTACTAGTATATCAAAGAGTGTTTTAAACTTTTGCTATTTACTCTCTGACATTTCAATTTCAAAATTTTTGTCAAGTTATTTCGTCTTTTGGACAAAGTTCTTTCCCAAGCACATGCACTTTGTCCAGTAACATATATAAGTGAAATCACTGAAGGTGCAATAGTTCTTTCACCTGAGGATAAAGAGTAAATATATGCTTTAGCCTTCTTTTCAGTGCATGCCTAGGTTTTGATTGTGTCAACACAGAAATCCAAATACATGTTAATGATTTAAGGTGAAGTTCATATCTTTTCATCTATGCTCTATGTTCTTAGCACATCGGTCATTCTCTCGGCTTTTTATTGAAGTGACAAGGTGAATCTCCATTGGATGGGATCTTGTGATCGTTGTTTACCATTGTAGCGTTTGTCATTTACTGTGAGCTTGGAGGAAACCTATCGTCTTGGCTAATGTTCATAAGTTATTCATATTCTGAGTTCATCCCTGTATGCAGCCTGCAAGTATGTTAATGGTGACCATTTTAAATAAGGGCTTCACCAATTTCCAGTTGCCAAGTACTTCCCATTTGCTGAATCACTGTGTTTTCAAATACATGGGGTGTTGGTTGGAACGGTTAGGCCGTTGGTTTGCTTCCACAATGTTTGGGGTTCAAACCAACTCATGACCACCTAGATGACAAAAGTCATAGTTTCCTGCCTTCCTAAGATTGTAGAATTTGGTGGAGGGCTCCAGTTTCGAACTCGGGCTGGGATTTTCTGGGTAAAAAAAAAAGAAATTGGGCTCATGTTTTTAGAAACAGGAGACCTGGCTTTGCCAAGTCTCATCCAATGGAACACTTGGCATTCATTGATAGACGGAATGGAGCTTCAATATCTTTGAATTCTCTATGGACTTTTGGGCTTTCCACGGTTCTAGGGCGCATGATTTCTGGACTTCTGCGTCGGGACCGGTGAATATACCATGTAAGTTGGCTTTTGGGGCAATCATATGTACTTATTTAGCCGGAGAGAACTTGGAGGGTGCATCTGAAGTTGCTGAAGTTGAACTTTGGAGAAATAGTAGTTTGGAAGATTTTTTTTTTTTTTTTTTTTGGCTGCTGGAAGATCGTGTAGTTTGACTTGAACATGATGAGCATTCTATCTAATTTCTTGAGGGCTTCAAAAGAATTCATAAAAGGTTAGGAAGCCAGAGGATGATAAGTAAGTGGGTTTGGTGCTGGCTCTAACATAAGTTATTATCTGCTCTGATTAAATGATCGCAGAGATGTTTCGGAGCATATTTGTTGTATAGGCATGTGATAAAGTCGGAAAATTTTCCATTTTTTTTTGTCGTTTTCAGAAGCTGTCCTGTTGCTTTCAAAGTGAATTTAATAAAATTATTATTCAATAAAGTAATAGAATTTTGGCATGGTGGTTCTTCTTCTTTTGTTTCTGTTTTTTGTTTTTTTATTATTTTTACTTTAGTAAACTTTTTAGTAGGCCAAAGCTTAAGCATATTACTGTTTCTAAGGTACAATGCTCGACATTTTCCATCTTTCCGCATGAAGTGCCTAATAAACTGAATGAAGCTTAAAGCTTTTAGCAAGTCAGCGGTCTTATTGATTCTCAGTTTTCCGAATTTATACCTTTGATTTTGGTATCAAAGTGTGCAAGTATTATGAGGATTGTTACTGTTGTGGGGGTAAAACCTTAAACCCCACACGAGGCAATAGCTGAACGCCACGTGGCGTGATTAAAGCATAAAATAATCAAGATATGAAGGTACGGAGTGGCGGTAGAGCGCACTCATGGACGTCGACCCGTAACGATGAAACAACCCCACTGAAGGAGTCGACTAGAGGGAACAAAGGTCACGTCACGGAGACGAATGCTTCACTGGCCATGAACGAAGATCGCTTCCAAAGAGCGGGAGGCGACGAACCCACCCACGTCCGGTCTGAAGTACAATTGTACCAAGATTTGACGTGCATTAAATGCATGCAAAGTAGGTGGTGAAGCCGGTGGAGAAAGTCAGGCATACTGGCTGAAATCTCAGTGATCAGAGATTACTGTTTCGGAGTGTGGTGAAGATATCACAGGATTTGATTAGATAATTGATAATTGGCAGAAACGACATGATGTATATATGCAGGGAGAATGGTCTGAGAGGGGTTCGGACTCTTGAACACCTCTCTCCCCATAACTTATAATTTCGACCCAGAATAGTAAAAAGCTCTCTCAGTAGACGTAGCTTTATATTGAAGTGAACCACTATAAATCATCTGTGTTGATCTTATTTCAATTCTTCTTATTCACGTTTAGAGTCATTTAATCCGTGCACAAATAAAAAAACTTGTTATTAATTTGTTGACTAGTTTTTACTGTCAACAGTTACTATTGTAACATTTTTCTCGTTCTAGTTGGTTTTTTGTTTTTTTTTTTAAATCATTTCTATGTTCTGTTGCAACGGATAATGGAGTTATTTTTCCTGGAGCCAAAAGCATCTAGGAAAAGGTTTTTAACTTTTGTAAAAAGGGCAAAAAATAGGTTCTCCTTTCATGTTTGCTAGAGTTCATTACTGAAAGGGCATTCATATTCAGAATGAGGAGAGAGGAGATGAGAGAGAGTGTGAGGAGAGAGAATAGCCAAACTAAATATATTTTTTCATTTCAGTATATTCCTTCATATAAATATATATATTTGGTATACTCATTAATATATATATATATATATATATATATATATTATCAGCTTGAATGACACTGGTTGACGAGAGCGTCGATCTTATGTTGAAGTCAACCTGGTACAAGTGTTCCAAGCCCCAGGATTCTCTCCCAACAGGGAACTGTGTTGTGACCGAGGAGCTGACCTTTGATGTGTTGGAGCACTTTTACGAGGACACATTTGATGTTGTGACAGAGGAGCCGTTAGTAAGAGTCGCGTAAAGTTCAATAAAGTATACTATATAAGTTCAATAAAGCATTTACCCACTCATCGGTCAAGTGTTTCACTTAGAAATAGCGTACCCATTGTGATTTTTGAAACTGTTACGGTTTGGAAATTTTTTTGAAATGAAAAGTTCAGTAGTGAAAAAAGAAAGTGAAAATGACAAACATAAAAGTTGCAGCATAATTTCTAGGGGAAGAGATGCACAAAAAAGAAAGTTATCAACATAATTAGTAAGACTTAATTTGAGTTTTCAAGTCATAAGGACACAAAGTTCACTACCTATACAAGAACAAACTTAATCAATCTACAATCCCTAGAAAAGTGATGGTTCCCAAAGAAAATTAGACTGTAAAAGCATTAAGAGATCTGTTCCCTGTTGTGTCTTGTGAAAAGAGCTTTCTTATTATGATAAAAAACTGTCTTGAGACTCAGTTATACAAGGCAACACAAATTCTTGCTAACAAATAATATTGATCAAGCAGCACAAGAAAATATAATGTCACACTATACTTTGAATGTTAATTGCAATCAAGCTTTTTTATAATGAGGAAAATAGATGCGTGTGAGATTTACACAAACTAGTTAGGAAATAGGCACACCATACAACAAACACTAATATGTCAAACATACAAGTAAACTCCAAACCTTCTTGTTACCGCCTTTCAACTTTCTTTTTCAGGATCCCATTTCTCACCCTGAAATAGATTAGGACCATGATTTAAGTGCAATACGCTACAGATAATAGTAAAATCTAAAAGACAAACACACAATATTTAGCACGCTATTGAAACCAGCCATTTTCAAGAGCCTCAAAGAAATAGTGTTTAAAAGGCAGCCTCCCCAAACAAACTATACGATAATTTGCTTACCTGAAACCAAATATGAGAACTAAACATGGATACCTCTCGCATAAAAATTATACAAACTATTGTATTTACTCAATTTCTCTTCTTTTTGTGTTGTTTATTCTTTTTCCTCTTTTTCTTTCTTTTTTTTTTTTTGGTTGGCTTTAGGAAGAACCACGGGGATCCTACAATAAAGAATGAAAAAGAAAATTTCAAACTCGAGCTTTAAATAGAACAAAATAATGCACATCAGTAGTGGAAAAAAAGCTAATAGTAAGGACACCCCCGCCCCCAAAAAAAGGAAATAAAAAAAACTATAGAAGATACATCAACTCATTGAGACCCATATAAGAGGCAATAAGGAAAAAGAACAAACCTTGTTTGGCTGGCTTTTTCCACTAACAACAGTCACCATAAATTCTATCTCGTTAGTGCAAACTACAGACATGCATTTCTCACAACATACAAGGTTATCAAAATTTTTGACAAAGAGAAGCAAAATTTGAATTAGAGAGCGAAACTACATCCAAAAAGTTTAATGTGAACGCTAAAAGAAATTAAATCACTCTTAAATCATACAATTGATATATAAACTCTTAAATCATACAATTGATATATAAACTCTTAAACCATACAATTGATATATATACAGCAGTAGAGAAATACTACAAGTCTATACAACCCATATTTTGGTTTTCACCAAATCTATCAAATGTTTTCTTTTCTTTCCTTTTTTTTTTTTTTTTTCTTTTTTTCCTTAGTTTCGTGCGGCTTCAAGTACAATTGGGAAATTTTCTACAATAGAAGAGACTATAATCAAATTCGATTTATCTCATTCTATCTCAGAATATATATTCTCTTGAAACTGATCAGCTTCCTTTTCTACCAAAAAAAATTGCATGTTGTGAGCTGAAAATACATTTCACTATTCAAGGGTGAATGTGGCTGCTTTTATTTTGTAGTAGCAAAATTCCAAAAATTTATACACCTGGGCTCCTTTTATCTTTCACGTTGAAAGATTTTCATAGATACTTGCAGTGGGGCCTAGCTCTCTGAGTTGCAAACCAGTTCACGTATGTAAAGTTAATGGCAATCTATCAAGATATACACAAATTATTCAAATATGTGTTTTGTGTGCTATGATATGCCATTTATGTTTTCATCCCTTAGAATATGCCGCTTTGATCTCTTTTTCTTAAAAATGCAAAAAGAGAGAGAGAGGATAAAAAAAAAAACCTTGCACTTCACCACCCCAATCCTTCTAATCTATCATTCTACTTATTGGTGAAACAACATGTTACGTTCCTAAACAGTTCAACGATTCACAAATAGAAACAAACTGATTCTCTAGCATTGTCTGACCAAAAGGTTTTTATTTTCACCCCAAATTGGTTTTGGATCATGGAGTGAAAGCTGGGAATAATATGACTAACATCATATTTTTGTTTAAGTAAAAACAGCCAGGTTACACGTGTGCAATCATCAATTAATGAGACAAACCAACGAGCCCCTGAGACATTAGGAATAGTAGATGGACCCCAAATATCACTATGGATCAATTGAAAAGGAAAAACGCTTCTTTTATTACTGATAGGAAAAGGAACACGAGTATGTTTTGCTAGTTCACAAACATCGCAATGAAACTCAGAAACATCTATTCCTATGAACAATTGTGGAAACATAAGTTGTAGGACTCTAAAGGACGGATGACCAAGACGATAGTGGTGAAGCCAAATGGCATCTTTATTGGAGGAACTGAGAAGAGACACATGCAAGTTACTAGCAGTTTTCTTTGAAATTTCCAGGTGGTAGAGACCGTTTCTTTCCTTAGCAAGTCCAATCTTCCTCCCCGAGGCCTGATCCTGAAGAACACAATAAGACAAGAAAAATATCGCACAACACTTAAGGTTAGTTGTAAGTTTTTGAATAGAAATAAGATTAGCTGATAACTTCGGCACATGCAAGACATTTCTAAGGACCACGGAGGGATTAATATAAACATCTCCTAAACCTGCCACTGTAGCTAATTCTCCATTTGCCACGATAATCTTCCTATTACTGGACAAGGAGTATATGTACGGAAAAAATGTGAGGAGTGTGTCATGTGGTCTGTGGCTCCAGAATCTAATATCCAAGAATCATCAAAAAATTTTCCAGAAGCGTGCAATCCATAAGAAATCACTGGTTTACCTGAGAGAACTAAGGAACTAGCTCCGGATGGTTTTTCAAGAGAACTCAATAGACTCCTTAATTTTTCAATCTCATCCCTTTTGAACCCTATCTCTTCTCCCTTAAATCCCTGGCTGTCCGCTCCTTCTTCAGCCTTTGCTTGCTCCGTGAGATGAGCCTGGGGCCTCTGTTGTCTACCACGTGTTCCCCACTCACTGCTTGGAGGTTTACCATTCAACTTCTAGCAATTTTCCTTAGTATGCCTCGACTTTTTGCAGTAGGTGCCCCACAGATTATCTCTATTTTCCCTTCTCTGGTTCTCCCTTCCTGAATTCCTTGGCTGGTCATCCTTATTCTTCTCCTGATGTTCTGATTTAGTCACCAGGGCAGGCCCTTCCATACCACTCGGTTTTTCTAGCATCACATTCCTTCGGCTCTCCTCTCCCCGAATAATTGAGATGGCCTCTTCCAGTGAAGGAACATCCTCCTTACTGAGTATTTGTAACCGAACTTGATCAAATTCAGAATTTAATCCAGCCAAAAAATCACACCCCCTGTCACCTTCAATGTATTTCTTGAGAATTGCTACATCATCCGGGCACTTCATTTCGAACACTCGGTAGTGGTCCAATTCCTGCCACATCATCTGCAGAAAATTGGCATACTCTGTGACAGCCATGTCTCCTTGCTTCATTCCATTTGTCTTGATCTTTACCTCATAAACCTGGGCTGCATCACGTGCCTTCGAGTAGGTATGTTGGATATACTCCCATATCCCCTTCGCACTAGCCAGAAACATACAAGTATCACTAATGGCTAGTTCCATTCAATCCCACAGCCATGACATAATCATCGAATCCTCCTCATCCCATGCCACAAATCCAAGGTCTGTTTTTGCTGGTCCAGTCCCAAGCAGATGGCTGATTTTTCCCTTTCCTTTGAGGTACGTGCGAACAACTTGGGACCACTTGAGATAGTTTCTCCCATTGAGTCGATAAGAGGCTCTAATATTCTGCAAGTCTCCGGTTTTCTGGGCAGGAGAAGCCTCCTCAGTAGTCCAGGAAGTGTTGGTGGCCTTGGAATCGAACATAATTGAATGAAGGAAAAAAAAATTGGATTTCAAGGAGAGGATAATGCAGTAATGGCCGGCAGCAATGAAGGCTGCTTGGTAACGACGGCAACAATAAAGGCACTTGGCAGCGACGGCAGCAATGAAGGCTCCTTGGCAGCGACGGCAGCGATGAAGGCTCCTTGACGGCTACTTGACGGCGTAAAACCCTAGAGAATCGTCATAGGTCTCTGATACCATGTTGAAAACTAGGGATTGGAAAATATCTTTGTATTTCAGTATATTGAATGATTACATTGCTAGGTATTTATAGAATTTACATAGAGAGAAAATAGGAAAGAATATCTACCACAATCCTTGAAAAGCAGGGATTGTTAAAACTAATTTTCCTAATTGGTTTCCTACCTAAAATACCTCTCGACAAAATGGTACATGGATTATTACGGATCTTCCACCAGGAAAGAAAGCAGTAAGTTGCAAATGGGTATTCACGGTGAAGCACAAGGCAGATGGAAGTATTGAGAGGCTTAAGGCGCGGCTGGTTGTTAGGGGTTTCACGCAATCCTATGGAATTGACTATCAAGAGACGTTCGCTCCGGTTGCGAAACTTAATACTATCCGGATACTCCTATCATTGGCTGCAAATTTAGACTGGTCACTTCATCAACTGGACATCAAGAATGCATTCTTAAACGGGAGTCTTGAAGAAGAAGTCTACATGGAGATTCCATCCAGAATTCAAACAAGTTATGGTAGTAGAAAGGTGTGTAAACTGTTGAAGTCTCTATATGGGCTGAAGCAATCTCCTAGAGTATGGTTTGGTCGGTTCTCAAAGTCAGTAAAGGACACGGTTTTATCCAGTGTCAAGCTGATCACACGTTGTTTGTCTACGTTGACGATATCATTCTAACTGGGAATGATGTGGAAGAAATAGCAAGGATCAAACAGGCATTGGCTGAAGAATTTGAAGTCAAAGATCTGGTCCTCTTCGGTACTTTCTAGGAATGGAAGTGGCTCGATCAAAGGAAGGTATATTTGTTTCACAACTTAAATACACCTTAGACTTACTAAAGGAAACTGGTATGCTTGGTTGTAGGCCAGCTAGCACTCCAATGGACTCCAAGAAAAAACTCGGGCGTGAAGAAGGAGTTCCTGTAGATAAAGGGAGATACCAACGTCTAGTAGGGAAACTCATTTACCTTTCCCATACTCAGCCAGACATTGATTTTGCAGTAAGCACAGTTAGTCAGTTCATGAACAATCCGATGGAAGAACACATGGAGGCAGTGCACCAAATCCTCAAGTACCTAAAGAGGACTCCGGGAAAGGGTTATTTTTTAGGAAAACTGACTATCGAGATGTAATCCTATACTCAGATGCAGACTGGGCAGGAAGTCAGATAGATAGCAGATCAACAACAGGTTATTGCTCCTTTGTATGGGGAAACCTTGTGACATGGCGAAGTAAAAAACAGTCTGTTGTCTCCAGGAGTAGTGCTGAATCAGAACTAAGGGCACTTGCAATTACGATTTGTGAAGGGATATGGATCAGGCGAGTAATGGCAAAATTGGGTATGGAGTTTGGAAAGACTGTGAAGCTCAAGTGTGATAACCAAGCAGCCATCAGTATTGCAAAAGATCCAGTCCATCATGATCGAACCAAGCATGTTACGATTGATAGACATTTCATTGCAGAGAAGATAGAAAATTCTGAAGTGCAAGTAATATACACTCCAACTCGGGAGCAGTGTGCAGATATCCTCACGAAGGCCCTTCAAGGACCTAACTTTGAAAGATTGTGTAGCAAGTTGGGCATGTACAACATGTACAACCCAACTTGAGGGGGAGTGTCGAATATTTAGTTCCTCAAAGTTAGGAGTTAGTTTTCTACTTTTGTAAATATTAGGAAATCAGGAAATCTATAGAAGCGGGATTTCCTACTTAGCTTTATTTTGTTTTAGTGTTGCTGATTTATAGGAGGTAGTTACTATATTTAGTTGAGTAGAGACTGTATATAAACCGTGTACTTATTTCCAATCATAATATGAAATAGAAGATTATTTCCTTCAAAGTCTTCACTTACAAAAGGCTCAAGTTGTCTCCATTCTTCTAAAGAGTTCATAATTGGTATGCAACTGATCTCATTGTTGTGTACTCCATCGGGCAAGATTCTTTAACAATCCACATACTTGACTTGTAAGAAGCAAATCACATTAGTAGCTGCCACTTAGAGAAAGTTCACACAGGCACACACGTATCCATTGGAATTCTAGAAATAGCAGATAAAACATAAAGGCTACAAAACTCAAAAAACTAACTGGACGTGCAAGACCACATCTTCTTTATCGGTTATGCACACCATCAAAGGAACATACTTTATCTGCCTACGTACCTGACCTTTAAAAAGAGAAAACACAGTAATAATTACTACTAACAAAGTAGGTGGATTAGAACCCTATTAATGCAAGGCAAACGACAACCAAAATGAAAGATCATTTGCTTATGATATCTTGTATGCTCAAGGAAACCAAAAAAGCAATGCAATTGGAAGCCTAGCAATTAGATCGCAGCAACATTAAAAAGCTTATTCAATGACAGCCACCTCTAAACTAGCATTTGTGTCTTCCCAAAATCCTAGAAGTTCTTACTACAATATCAATCCCAAGTATACAACTGGAAGCTGAATAGAAAGGAAAATCCAGTAAGATGGGGGGAAGGACCACATCCTTCTATAATGGCACGGAATCAATTGCCTTTGTGTGAAGAAATATAAACAATTATTGAATCCACAAAAAAAAATTTGAACTTTACCCACTTGTTCCATGAAAACATGATCATCGAAGTTAACTATATGGTTGGAGAACAAAGAGAAAAAATACTAACCTGTCAAAATAATGAGAATAGAAAAATCAAGGAAATAAAACCCACCCAACCAATTTTTCCCTGAGAGAATCAGTCAAATTTTGCGACCACGGTGGTTGGGCAAAGTATTACCACAAATATAAATTCCTTCCTAACAATAATTTCTATTCAAATTCCTCAACCCGTAACTTAATAACTTAAGCCATGTCTCTCCTAATTGGGGGGGGAGATGGGATGAAGAACCAAACCTTTCTTGTCCTTAACCCAGTTTAGAAACGAGAGATTAGATGGAAATGCAGAGGAACAAAAACGACTGAGAAACAAATGCTTGAGTTCGATTTAAGGGCTGAATGAACAAATAAATCCAAACATTTTTGTAAAACCATGAATTCAGTAACCGGGTAAATACAATCATAAACCAAATTGAAGCCGCTGAGCAGAAAATGCTGCGGCAGAATCTCCATGAACCCCGCGGAAAAGCAATCAAGTAAATTATAAAAGTCACTACGATAAGCACTATTACGGAAGCAAAATAATCATTAGAAACCTTAAAGAGGCAAATTATACAAACAATTTGAATAAGGAAAAAAATCTCCTGTTATAGGATCACTGAAATCCAAATCAAGACCAAATTTTACTCTCCAGATTAAAAAATGAACTTCACCTTTTCCTTCCAAATTCCACAGTCAAAACCCATACCTAACCATACGTGGACACCGGATTCGTAGGTTCTAATGACGGAGTTCTCAGGAACGGCAGCATGCTCAGGTTCCTCTTGAGAGGGTTCGACGACGGCAGCGGGAGCGGGCTCTTCAACTTGGGCGCGGAGAACGCCGGCGAGTGATTTGGAAACCGAGGCAAAGAGGCGGAGCATTCTCCTTGAAGCGTATCTGTTTCCGCGACGGCCGGGGCTTGGCTACTTTAGGGTTCGGCGACGCCGGACTCCAATCGTCGTCTCCCTCAAATAGCGTTTCTTGGCTGAATAAAGTGCTTCATGGCTGCGAAACCTAGAGACAGAGAGAGAGAGAGAGAGAGAAGGCAAAGGAGAGAGAGGGGGGAGAGAGATCGAGAGGGTTTTGGATTGGAAATGGAGAGAATCCAGAGGAGCGAGAGAGAAGGGAAATGTAGCCGTTGGAGGTGGGGGACTGTTATTGTTTGTCTATTTCGATCGGGAGTGAGTAAAATAAATGGAAAGTCACGTATTAACTCGAATTTAAAATTTAAGTTTTATTACAGTAAAATTTTTTAAAAATAATTATATTTAATTTTTTAATTATAGTAAAAAATTTTCACATAAAATCACATCTCAATTCAAATTAAAAACTCAAATCAACGAATTGAACAGATCTAATTTTTTGAAATTATTTTTTAATTTTTTTCGTTCATTTATTTTTTTCTCTTTTAAATAAATGGTTGGATTAATTACAAAAACTCTCCATGAACTATATTATAACACTTTGGAGTTATTTTTTTAGAGTGTGATTTGAGTGTAATTTTTGAATTGAATTTGAGTTATAACTTGAGTTTAAAGTTGTAACTTGAATAAAGTTAGAACTTAAAAAAACGTGAACTTGAATAAAATTATAACTTGAGTTTAAACTTTTTCTGAGTTTTATTGTAAAATAACAACCCCTTTATCTTTTAATTTTTAAAATATAACATTTATTTTCCGAAACAATGAAATATTAATCAAAAAGCTTGATTCGTTAAACTTAACAAAAATTAACATTTAGCTCATGTTTGTTTCACTAGTCTAGTTCAGTTTAATTCAGTTTGAATAGTGAGCACAGTTTGAACTGAGTTGGAACTGACATTTGATAAGCATATAGTTTGAATTATATTTCTCGTTTGAACTGAGTTAAACGGTCAAATTTAGAGTTTAGCTCCCCTTTAAGATCAATAGTTCAAACCATTTTTAAACAGTGAAAAGTGTCAATTCTCTCTGCTTTTCACACATACCAAACACAAATTTGAATTTTATTCCATGTTCAAATTAAAACTTTAACTACACATCTAAATGTCAATTCAAACTACAATATAAACTACACAGTTTAAATTTTTCGGTTTAAATCAAAAAATTCAAACCAACGAACCAAACGATGGCTTAATTTATTATGTTATGATATATTTTGATAACTCTATTGTTTAAAATTTAGTTTAAATTTAAAACTAACTTAAATTTTAACTAATATGATACATCCGTTATTCATGTATTAATTGACTGTAAGTTAAAAGTTTTATAAATCTTTTTTCGTACAATAAAAAAATTTATTAAGTTTTTTTTAATATTTAAATTAATTTAAATTTAAATTAAATCCTAAACCATAGAACTATCAAAATACTCTTAAAATAGTAAATTAAATATTAATTTCAATTAAAACCCCAACATAAGGGGCTTTTTTTATTAACGTTTCATTATTCAGGGGAAAAGATATTTACCGTGTTTAGAATTATTTTTATTTTTGTTTTTCACGTTTTTCGAGAAAAAAAAAGAAAACGATTCCAAAATGACATTTGGCACAATTAAAAATAAAAAAGGAAATGAAAATAATTTTTTGATTTATTGTAAAATGTGAGAGAAATGAAAATTGACTTTTAATCATTTTTCATTTTTTGTTTTTGTTTTCTCATCTCTCGAGCAGAGAGAGAAAGAGACATTAATGGGATTTTTTATACTGAAAACAATCTCTTGATAAAACTGCCAAACACATTTTAATAATGATTTCTGTCTGAGATTGAAAATGTTTTCATTTCCATTTTCATACAAAAAACAAAATCATTTTGGAACGAGTTCTAAACGCGTCCATTATGTTTTAAAGATCATGATGCAAAGTGTTATAAGGGATATAATTTAGAGGGAAATTTTTGTAATTTATCTTAAATGGTTTGTTGGATCTATAGTGTTTCCACAGAGTTTTGAAAGAAAGGTGGAGTGGCAATTGTTGGTCTCCGAATCGAATTCGGATGCGGAAGTGCGGTGGTACGGGGGAGGAGGCGGATCGTGTATAACAAAAATTTTCATAAAACTTTTGAGATACTCTATAGATTATATTAATTTATGCACGAATAAATTAATCTCATTAACTTATATATATTAAGAACTCAATCAGGAAAAATACCTAGAAGCCGACTCGGATGATAACTTGAGTTCTTTGACCACGAACAGTCCTTGCTCCAATCTTTGTGTTTAGAAAACCAATATCTTCCACGTCAATTCCTATAATCCATGAATACGTGTGTGTGGGCACACATGAGACAAAACGGGTTACAATAAACATTCGAATTTCCACAAACACCATCACATGCGCAATGTGAAATTTTTGGAGAAAAAATGTTTTCTTCTTTCTATAGAGAAATTTCGGCCACCTCTAAAATTAAGGTAAAAAACCATTCTGAAAATTGTCTCAAAAATAGTATTTATAGAGTAGAAGTCAAACTTCTAGAAGGAATCAAATCTCTATCTCTAAGATAAAACTTGTTAATTATCTCATATTTGAATTTTAAACAAAATCTCCTCTTTTCCTCTATCCTATATGGCCGGTCATTCTGAGGGGATTCTCATCCCTGTGTGGCGCCAATACTGGATAGGGAAGGAAGAGAAAATCATCATTTATCCTGTAGTCCAATTTTATTTCAAATTCAAATTTGAATTTAAGTCAAACTTAAATTAATTTGAATTTCTAAATTGAACAACTTATCTAATAAGTTTAAATGGATAAATCTAGATGTGTTCAAATTCAAATTTAAATAATCACATTATTTAAATAATAATTAATTCTCAATTAATTATTTTTTGAGTATTTAATTTTAGAATTCCGTAATTCTAAAATTCCCATTTTGCCCTCTGTGTCTGGCAGAATTACTAGGACGACGCGGGGACTAA
>NW_010363282.1:70726-84071 GCF_000414095.1 Morus notabilis
TATATGACCATCGGTAGACTCAATTAGAATTTCTATACTTAACAGAATTATTAGAAATTTATATTGTGTTTGTGTCCTTGTTCCACATAATCTCATTATGCGAAATACACTCATTCAATATCTCACCATATTAACAGTGCGGATAACACCGTTCCATTCTAAATGGGAATGACATGTATTAATAATGTTTAATTAAAGATTTCAAACTTTAATTAAATTCATTATGAACATTGCTTTTTGATTATTATCCTTAAACATTATCCTCTCGTATATAACACTTATATACAATGTTTAAGGTTACATAAATAATCACGAAATTTTCATTGATATTCATAAAATATTCATAAATATATGCACATAAAATAATGAATAAACTCTTTTATTAAATAAATAATAAATATCCTATTACATCTTATGTTTTAAAGATCATGATGCAAAGTGTTATAAGGGATATAATTTAGAGGGAAATTTTTGTAATTAATCTTAAATGGTTTGTTGGATCTATAGTGTTTCCACGGAGTTTTGAAAGAAAGGTGGAGTGGCAATAAGTTCTCTCTTTCTAACGTCTCTCTCTAGAGTCTCGTTCTCTAAAGTCTCTCTTTAGAGTGTGTTTGGCTGGAGCTCTAGCGCCGCTTCCGAGCTTCCAACCCTGAAACTTTGTCCCCTGACTCACCTTATCGTCGTCTTCTCTATGCTAGTGGGAGTGTGTGGAGTGGTGCTTTCGTTCGAGCGGATCTAACACACTTTAGAAGTGAGGTGTCATTCGTTTGGGCTGTTGTTTCCAACATGTTCATTGGAAGGTGGCCGTGCTATGTTGGCGTTTTGTTTCGTGCGGTGGCGGGCTTATCTTAGAAGTGGTGTTTTGGATTGCTCGTGAAGGTAAGTTTGACTTGCAGCTTTATGACGTTTTCTCGACCTCGTTGTATTTCTTTCAAAGTCTTCTACCTTTCGGGTGGTGTTCTTGCTGATCACCTCCTCGCCAGAGTCGTTTGACGGTGAGTCTTGGGGTCTTTTCGTGTATATTGTGTTTTTATTTGTGGTGTGTTCTCTTTACTGTAATAACTGGGGCTTTCACCTTGTTGTCTTGGTTAGTTATTTGTATTCGTTGGGCTGGTGTCTTGGTAGTGTTTAGTGTAGTCTTAAGGCCACAATATTTTGTCTCTCCATCGCTTAAAACTTTATCTTGTTGAGAAGGGTTTTATTATATATAACCTTAGTGCCCCAAGTTATTCTCAGGTGTATGTCTGTTCCCACGCTGTGTCATTAACCTTGTATTGTGATATTTGTTACTTTGTTTTTATTTAAATGCAAGTTTCTTGAGTATGGGTTTTTATTCAAAAATAATAATAATAATAACCAATGCATAAGTGAATATTATGTAATAAGTATTTGCATATCTTATGTAATAAGAGTCTATCGATATGCAAATTTTAATTTTGAATCCAAAAGTAATAATCAATGCATAAGCGAAAAAAGTTTAAAAACATCAAACATAAATGTCAATTATCTTTCATTGTCTATTCTTAATAGCTTCAAAAGAGAATGAGGGGGTACTAGACAGTATATCCCTATGTATATATATAATATAGGAGAAGATTAGTTCTTGCCCTCTTTTTTGGGTATAAGAAACTATAATCAGTGGTTTTCTTTTCAAATTAAAAAAATATAGTTATCCTTTTTTAAGTAAAAAGTAATTTTAAAAGATTATGTATGTATATTTATATTTACATAAAACACTAACACATTAATATCGGGGTAGAGGTGGGGTGGGCCTCATTCCCCACCCTGCCACGAATTGGGAACTAGATTTTAGATACGTTTGTTATGGGATGTTTGTTTCAAAGGTCCATCCTTGATTCTCTACAGTGTTTTTCTTTCACAAAAAATTTTAATTTTAAAAATCAGAATCATGAATCATGGTTCTGAACCCATGAACCAAACGTCTCATTAGTGATTATTGGAGCTCAAAATCAATTCTCTAGCCATCCACAACTAAAATTTGTGTTTGGTAAAAACTGTAAAAAGTGATTCTTAAATAATTTTTGAAGAATTTACAGTCAAAATCAGAAGGAGCCCAAAGACAACTTTGACTTTTAGATTGTGCGGCAATCACCTAGAAATACAATTAATGAAACTTTCTTAATACCCATAATACCATTAGAATCAATGCTTGTATAATTACAGTTTACCAAACACGTAGTTGTTTTTTATAACAACTGTTTTTTTCAATACAGCTAACAATAATTTTTTTAAAATCTACAGCACTACTAAATCGACCTTTTATCCTCATCCTCATCTTTATCCCTAACAATTGCCCCTCATCTCTTATTCGAGTTTTCAATTCGAGTTAAGATGTGATATTTTCTGAGAGCTTACCTCGTTCACTTCGCAGATTTGAGTTTTCAATTAGAGTTGAGATGTGATATTTTCTGAAAGTTTTTTACTGTAGTAGAAAAAGCTAGATGTGTCATTTTCTGAGAGTTTTGAACTGTAAAAACCTAAAAACAAAACTAAAAGTAGTGAAATGAAAGAGGTCTTAAATTGTGATAGAAAAAATTAGATATGACATTTTCTGTGAGTTTTTAACTTTAGAAATCTAGATTGAAAATTCAAATCCGTAAAATTAATGATTTCTTAGGGGTTGCTCTTTTACATTTTTGAGTTAGAGTGATTTGAATGATGATTTTGAGTTATAACTTGAGTTAAAGTTGTAACTTGAGTTTGTGTTTGGATGTGCATATTTGAGTTATGATTTGATTCAGAATCTTTTTAAGTTTGTGTTTGGGTGAGTCAAAACTTAAATTTGTATTCAGATAGTATTTTAATAAAAACTCAATGGTGATGAAAAATTTTAATAGGGTATATGGATGTGGTTTTATTCGTCTTTTCTTTGTGAATGCATAGAAAAAAAATCATCTCAATTAGAATTTAAACAAAAAAGTTATGACATTTTTAAGAATAGAAAAAATATTGTTCATTAACTTGAGTTCGAGTTTATAAACTCGAGTTAAAAGAGAAATTTGAACTCGAATTTAGCCATAAACTCGAGTTCAAACTCAAGTTTTGCAAAAGAACATGAATTTGAATAAAGTTGCAACTCGAATTCAAACTTTTTATAAGTTTTGTTGCAAAAGAACGACCCCTTAATTTCTCTCCCTCCCTACCGACCCCATTCTCTCTACCCATACCCCTTCCCTCTCTCCTCCCGTGCCTCTCTCCGACCACCGCCGTCGTCGCCGTCGCGTGAGGAGCCCGTCGTTGTGTGCCGTTCACGTTCTCGTACGCTTTTGACATCGTCGTCGCTCGGGGAAACATCGGCATCGCGAGATCTCTTCCTTTCAACCTCAGTGAATCTCGGCTGTCAAGTCTCCCTCTTCATACCCCGCCTCTATCTCTCTCCAGCGACGATTCTATACTTTCATGAATTTCAGCGCAACCTCACTGGATATGCCGCTCGTGAACGGGGATGGAGCTCAGCTACCTCGACGGTGATCTGCAATGGCTTCAGATCTCCATGGAACTATCGATCTGGTCGATCATGTCGAGTCACGATGCTGCCATAGATGGATCTCGGCGAGTTCGAGATCTTGAGATCATATATGTTTGCCGCGAAGCTTCACCTTTTTCAGTGATGCAGTTTTCCTTTTCAAATCTGAGATCATGTACGTTCTACTTCTTACTCGTCTCTCGCAGCTGTAGATGCAGTGTCTTCAGTGATTTCTGTATAGATGTGGACGATCTGGTGCTAATTTGCGCATTTTTTCGTGCTGTAGTGCTTCATCGGTGTAATAAAGGCGTCAAAACGCATATTGAAGGAGCTCAAGGACGTGCAGAAGTATCCTCCTACCTCTTGCAGTGCAAGTTTTCTCTTTTGACCTTTATTATTCTCAAGTGTTACAGAGAAACTCGGCCCCGCTCATTTCGTTGATTTAAGTTTAGAATTCGAGTTTTGCTACAGTAAAAAGCTCTCAGAAACAGTCACATCTAACTTTTTTGCTACAGTAAAAAGCTCTCACACAACATCACATCTCAACTCAAATTAGCGAACTGAACAGACCCTCAGTGTGTGTGTGTGTGTGTTTTTTTTTTGGAAAAATTGGAGCTTTAGCACAAGATTATAAATTTACTATAGTATATAATAATATTAAAAGTATAAGATTATATTATTATTAATATAATAAATATAATTATATCAATGTAACAGAGGCAAGATCGTAACCTAAATATAGTTGAGCGTCCTAAGTGCGGAAGGAAACATTCGGGTGTATGCCCTTATGGAACAAACAGTTGCTATACATGTGGCAAAGAGGGCCATTTTTCCTGGAACTGACCTCAGAATTCAAATAGACAGCCTACTAGCCAGGCAAACGTGATGTAGATGAGAGTTGAGGAAATGCAACCACAACAAGATAGAATAGAAGCCCTATCACAAACCAATGCTAGGTTGCTGGCATACATGAGAAATGATGCAGAAGCTGGCACATCAAGAGTAGTGACAAGTCAGCTTACTATTGCTTAGCACTCAGCATACACATTATTTGATTCCAGTGCATCACTTTCATTTGCATCATATGGATTTGCTGAGAAATTAAGTTATGCTAAGAATAGAATTGGTCAGACATTTAGGACTACCTTGCCTTCTAGGGAAATTCTATTATCTGAATATAGACTAGAGCACGTACTGATAGTCGTAGCTAATAGGAAGCTATACATGTATCTAGTCATATTAAAGATAATCGACTACGACGTCATCCTAGGAATGGATTTCTTAGGAAAATATCAAGCTACTATCGATTGCCGTAACAGGAAGGGGATTTTCTGACTCGATGGGGAACAAACTTTTGAGGACGTTGATCGTTCTAGTAAGTTACAACCAAAAGATGTGCCGATAGTTTAAGATTTTCTAGAAGTCTTTCTAGAAGAATTACAGATTTCGTTTGAAATCAAACTTTTACCTGGAACAGCACCGATTTCTAAAGCTCCTTATAGGATGGCTCTAGGAGAACTTAAGGAATTAAAATTGCAACTACAAGAATTATTGGACAAAGTATTTATCCGACCAAGTTATTTGCCTTGGGGAGCCCCTATTATATTTGTCAAAAAGAAAGATGGCACGTTAAGAATGTGTATTGACTATCGTGCGCTCAATAAGGTCACGATAAAGCATAAATATCCTCTGTCCAGGATTGATGACTTATTTGACCAACTCAAAAGGGCAGCAATATTCTCAAAGATTGATTTGTGATATGGATACCACCAATTAAAGATTAAGGAGCAAGATATATCAAAGACAGCTTTCAGAATGCGTTATGGACATTATGAATTTCTGGTAATGCCGTTTGAACTAACAAATGCCCCAACAGCTTTCATGGATTTCATGAATCGTATTTTCAAGGAATATTTGGATAAATTTGTTTTTTTTTATTGACGACATACTAATTTATTCAAGGAATAGTAAGGAACATGAAGAGCACTTAAGAATTACTCTTCAAACGCTAAAAAGGCATCAGCTATATGATAAATTCTCTAACTGTGAAATTTGGCTCCATGAAGTTCATTTCTTAGGGCATGTAGTCTCAAAAGATGGAATCTCAGTGGATCCAGCCAAGATAGAAGCAGTTAGTAACTGGCCTGCACCAAGAAACGTGGCAAAGATTCATAGTTTCTTAGGTTTGGTAGGATATTACAGAACATTTGTAGAGGGTTTCACAAAACTAGCTGCACCACTCACTGCCTTCACGCGAAAAGAAAAGAAGTATGAATAGACTGAGAAGTGTGAGGAAAGTTTTCAAGAATTGAAATGGAAGCTAACTACTACACCAATCCTTACTATCCCAAACGATGGAGAAAAGTTTGACATATACAGTGATGCTTTCAAACTAGGGTTGGGAGCAGTATTGATGTAAAATGGAAAGGTAATTGTGTACGCGTCTCAACAATTGAAAACTCATGAGAGAAACTATCCTACTCATGATCTTGAGTTAGCAGCAGTGGTTCTTACAATAAAGATATGGAGACATTATTTAGGGCTCGTTCAGTTCGGTGATTCAAATTTTTAATTCGAGTTAGATGTGACTTTATGTGAGAGCTTTTTACTGTAGTAAAAAAGTTAGATGTGCCTATTTCTGAGAGCTTTTTACTGTAGCAAAACTCGAATTCTAAACCTAAATCAGTGAAATGAATGGGGCCTTATATGGTGTGCAATGTCAGATTTTCACTGATCATAAAAGCCTCAAGTATTTCTTCACTCAGAAAGAACTTAATATGAGGCAACACAGATGGTTGGAATTAGTAAAGGACTATGACTGTGAAATTCTTTATCACCCTGAAAAAGCCAATAGGGTAGCTAATGCTTTAAGTCGTAAGACTATCGAATTAAGTCATTCCTAACACCTTTACAAAAGGATATTCATTCATTAGGATTGGAGCTAATTACGGGTAAGTTAGCCACTTTGCAGATACAACCATCTATTTTTGATAAGATGGTAGAAGCTCAACGTTAAGATTTTACTCTTGACAAGTATTGGAAAGAAACTGAGGAAGGAAAAGAGACAGAATTCAAAGTCTCTGATAGGGGAATACTCACATTTCGAGGAAGGATTTGTGTTCCAAAAGATGAAAATATTAAGAGTCAAAGTCTTTCTAAGCTCATAATACCCCTTATTCGATACATCCAGGAGCAACTAAAATGTATCAAGATCTAAAACAACACTTTTAGTGGAGGTTTATGAAGAATAACATCATGGACTACGTTAGTTGTTTTTTAACATGTCAAAGGATTAAAGTTGAACATAAATGTCCAGCTCGAGAGCTGCAACCTTTAGATGTTCCAGACTGGAAATGGAAGCATATAACCATGGATTTTGTGGTAGGATTACCCAAAACAAGTGAAGGTTATGATGCAATATGGGTAATAGTTGATAGATTAACTAAATCTGCCCATTTTGTACCCATAAAAGTGACATATACCTTAGAAAAATTAGCAGAGTTATACGTCACCAACATAGTTAGACTGCATGGAATACCTTTATCCATTGTCTCAGATCGAGATAGCCACTTTACCTCAACATTTTGGAGGAGTGTACAAGAAGCCATGGGCTCAGAATTAAGATTTAGCACAACTTTTCATCCCCAGACTGATGGACAATCAGAACGTACCATTCAAACTTTAGAATATATGCTTAGAGCATGTGTGATGGATTTTAAAAGAGCATGGAATAAGAAATTGTCATTGATAGAATTCTCGTATAACAATTGTTATCAAGCTTCAATCGGTATACCACCATATGAAGCTTTGCATGGAAGAAAGTGCAGATCTCCCATTCATTGGTATGAAACCAGGGAGAAGCAATTACATAAGACAAAATTCAATCAGGAGGCGGTTGAATCTATCCAGAAAATCCATCAAAGAATGAAGATGGCATAGGACTGCTAGAAAAGCTATGCTGATAAGCGCAGAAGACCCTTGGAGTTTGGTGAAGGGGATTTAGTCTTCTTGAGGATTGCACCCATGAAAGGTGTTATGCGTTTTGGCATGAAAGGCAAATTGAGCCCGAGGTATATAGGACCTTTCCAGATTACCAAATGAGGGCACACGTCTTTCAATCTCCTCTTGTTATTCTTGAACTCCTTCCATCCACAAGAGAGCCAAAGGAAAAATTATTCTTGAGAATTAAACAATTTTTTCTCTCAGGAATCTTTTGTCAATAGCCTCCAAAAAGTCTCTCAAGTGATCTAATGAATAATGTGACTTACTGGGCTATTTATAGTGTTTAGGAAATCATACTTCCATAACAATTAGGTTTCCCAAAGTTGATCTCGCATACAGAGTCGGTTTCACCATGTCAGCACGCGTTACAACCGGTCGACCGGTGACAGAGACGTTATAACTCACCAGTCGACCTGTCCTTCATGAATCGGTCGACCTAACCGGTCAACCTGTCTTCATGAACCGGTCTACTCGACCGGTCGACCTGTCTGCACTAGCGAAACTTGTTTTCCTAGTTTTCCCACTTGCATAGAGCCTCAATATTTGATTCAAGCAACCCAATAGAGAAGTTGCCTGATCAAAATAGTCATATAATAGTCTTCCCATATTAAAAAAACTCTTAAAACCATAATTCAACCAATTTATCTAGAATTAATTTATCAATTAATTCACTCGATAAATCACTCATGAATTAACCAATCTCATATTAACTTTGAACCTCTTTTACAGATATAATACAAGTTACAAATATGTAGGAAATACACCGTATCGTTACAAAAAATTATGTGAGCTAGCAAAGGGACCCAATGGACATATATAAATCAAGCTCTTATAATCACAACGCTACTTGTAAACAACAAGTCCGTCTCATGATTATAAAACTCTAGCGCTACTCCACTAAAAGCCTAGAGCTGCACTCTCGATTTATATAGCGTATTTACAAAGCTCTGAATAGCTCTCGTCCATGACTCAATATATTAGTGTATCATCCCCATAGGATATCCATAATTGACTTGAGGTTAAGTTCCGTTTTACCTTCCCGATTACATTTATCTTATGTTACATTGGCTCTGTTTGGTAGAGATTTTGAGAAGCCAAAATCACTTTTTTTTTCAGCTGAAGCTAAAAAATGTGTTTGGTAAACACATAAAAATGGATTCTTAGAGAATCCGAAAGCTATTTTCCATCTGAAATCAGAAGCAGCTCACTTGCTGCTTCTAATTTTAGATTGTGCGGGAATCTGAAGCATTTCATTAATGAAATTTTGGTTATTCCCAAAATAACCCTCTTCGTGCACACATCTCCTCAGCCGCTCCCTGAAACTCTCAGCTTCTCAACCTCTTCTCGTAGCCTCCTCTCGCGCTCTCTCGCCTCAGCCTCTCTCAGCCTCAGCCTTCGCTCTCTCAGCCAAAGCTCTCTCCCTCCGTTTATCTTTCTCCTCTCTCTCGGACTCCCTCTCTCTGTTTGTCTCCTGCGATTGTCAGCGGCGGCATCCCCAAAATCTCTGTTCGTCGTTGGCTGAGACCGGATCTGGTTGGAGCTCACAATCTCTGCATTTGTAAGTACTCGATTAAGCTTTTTTTTAATGTCGATTTGGTGTATGGCTTGATGAAATTTGGGTTTTGAATGTCGATTTGGTGTTGGTGGTTTTGAATGTCGATTTGGGATTCCAGTTTTTGTACAAAATTTTTTCTTCGACAGCCATTTAATCTCGTAAGCTACATCTTATTGCCTTTTACTCCAAATCTGTTGAAATTGCTAATCGCTGCATATTATACCCTTTTCCTTATGTTGATCTTTATTGTTGAATTCTATCTCGATGATAAAAGGTTGTGCAAAAGCTGAGATTATAGGACAAATTTTGCAGTGTTTTTACTATAATGTATAGTAATTGTTTCTGGTGTTTTGGTTCATCTGGACATAGTATGAATGCCATTGAAGAAACAAGAAGAATGGAAAAGAAATGGTCAAGATTAGGAACCAACCATCTAAAATGCAACTGCTAATGTTAATGAAATTAAATTAAAAAAATGAAAGACATTAAGAAATTAAAAAAAAAAACGTAAGAGAGAAGAACATGATCAATTGTTAATTGGGATTTTGAATATTGAGGTTGAGTTCGTTAGAGCTTTATGGAATTTATAGTTCTAGGATATTGAGGTTGGGAATGTCGGAAAAACTTTTGAGAACCATACCGTATGAGATAAGTTATTTATTTTTTTTGATACATTGTGGAACTTGTTTTTAATTTTACTGCTCATGGAGATAAGTTTTCCCAATTCTGGCATTTGTGTATCAGTTTCTGCATTTGAAGTTTAAGGGCTATAACCTCATGTATCTTCTCCTGGTTGAAGTGTAAGTTTTTTGGTCTTTAGGTTAGGTAAGGTTGGTTTGAGCCTTGAGGGATTGGAATTGAAGCTTTAAATATTCTTAGAAGAAAAAACCACTTATAGCCCCTTTCTTTCTTCTTCTTCTTTATATATATATATATATATATATATATATGTATATGTATGTATATATATATGTATATGTATGCATATATGTATGTACGTATCAGAACAAATCTGAAATGCAATCAGTAATGTCAAAAAAAGTGCTTCTCACTGTTAAAACTATCTATTCTATTCTAGTCTAATATAATATAATCTAATAATAATAACAAGCAATATTAATGCCTAGCTTCAGAATTCCAATAAGCTTAGCCAAATAGAACACATATGCTTAACCAATGACCTGATCAACATTTCTACAAACCATGTTATGATATGCCTATGTTATTTATTTGCAGCTTAAACTGTTTGATCATTTACCATTTTTTTGGAGGGTAGTGTAGCACAAGGTAAAGCGATATGGGATTCCGAGGCAGTAGAGCTTTTTTGTGATTTGTGTATCAAAGAGGTTGAAGGTGGACACTGACCTGGAACACATCTTGACAAAGTTGGATGGGAAAATGTAATTCAAAAATTTAACGAAGCAACCAAACGAGTGTGTAAAAAGAACACAATTGAAGAATAAGTGGGATGCTTTGAAGAATGATTGGAAACTTTAGAAAGAACTTGTTGGGAAGGAAACTGGTTTAGGTTGGAACAATAAAAAGAATACTAATGATGCATCTGAGGAATGGTGGCATAATAAATTACAGGTATACGAATGAAGTTACACATTATTGATAGTGTAGTGTTGGTGTGTGGCATGTTTAATTTATTGAAGTATTTTTACAGATTTATCCTAACGCATCGAAGTTTTGCACTCGGGGAATTGAACCAGAGTTTGAGGAAAAGTTGAATATGATGTTTACTAATACTGTGGCCACATGGGTGTATGCTTCGACACCCGCATCTGGACAGATGCCATGTGAGGATGATAAAACAACAAATGAAATGATATCTCCACTTGAACAACTTGAGAGTAGTGGATCGTCAGATGCACCTATCGGAAGAGAGAGGCCACAGGACCCTAAGAAGAAGAGAAATGCCACAGGACCCTAGGAAGAAGCGTCCAATCGAGCTAGATGAGGGAAAAACGAAATTCAAAAGAGGGAAAGGCAAGGACAAAGTGGCGGTGCGGCCAAATTGTCTCAACAAATTAAGCGCCTTGTCACTGTAGTGAAGACTATTAGTACCGGATCATCCATTGCACAAACTAAAGGACCAGATTATAGCATGACACGAGTTATTGAAGTCCTTAAAACTCTACCTGGATTAGAGAGTGGGAGCGAGTTGTATTTTTTTGCTATCCACTTGTGCGCAAACACGATTAAAATATAGTCATTTTTTGCTTTGAAACGACCTGAGTTGCAGCTCAACTGGCTTAAGTTTGAGCACGGCCTAAGATCATCCTCTTAAATTCTCTTGAGTGTCCCTTAAGTCTTCCTTTACTATGAGTAATATTTTAGTGTGGCTTTGATTAATTATGTACCAGATTATTGTTTTTTCCATGCTTTCAAATACATTGTATTGAATATTCTACTCTATTTTTATCCATTAGACATTGATATTTTTCATTATTTCATTTGAACATTGTTTACATGCAGGTTTCTTCATTATTAGCTAGGATGTCTGACAATATTACCCAACTACGTTTACAATTTGTTTGTGTTACTGCACACATCATTGAACAATATTATAATAAGTATATTCACAAAAATCCTTGTATGAACTCTGCTCAAACTGGAAACATGTGGGTAATGGAATTATTAGGCGGACATGAAATTAGAAGTTATAGAATGTTTAGAATGGTTAAGGATGTATTTATGTCCCTATGTAATGATTTGCAATGTAACTACAGATTACAGGGATCAAGACATATGTCCGCGTTTGAAATAGTCGGAATGTTTTTGTTCATTTTACGTCAGGGTGCGGGAAATCGTTCAACACAAGAATGATTTCAACACTCTGGTGAAACAATTAGTAGATATTTTGAGTATGTTCTAGACATTGTCTGTCGTATGAGTATGGATGTTATAAAGCCTGATGATCCAAAGTTTAGTGGAGTGCCTCAAGAGATATTAGTGGATTGTAGATATATGTCTCATTTTAAGGTATTCTCTTAGTTCATAATATGCTTCCTTCCTTATTTAAAGTATTCATTTTAAACATAGAACTTTCTTCTTTTTAGAACTGTATTGGTGCAATAGATGGCGTACACGTTCCAGCTATAATACGACCAGAAGATCAAGTCCCATTTATTGGTAGAAAGCATGTGTCAACCCAAAATGTGATGGCTGCCTGTGATTTCAATATGAAATTTACATATGCATATTCAGGTTGGGAAGGTAGTGCTCATGATACAAGAATATTCATAGCAGCACTACGTCGTACAAGTTTGAAGTTCCCAAAACCACCAGAAGGTTAAAACCTCTTCTATATTCATGAGAACTTTGTTTTATAATTTACTAAGTCTTTGTGTTTGTATCTCAATAGGTAAATACAATTTAGTTGACGCGGGTTATCCACAATTAAAAGGATTTCTTGAACCTTATAGAGGAGAACGATACCATTTAGAACAATTTCGAATGGGTTATCGACCAACTGGCTATAAAGAGGTATTTAACCAAGCACATTCTTCTCTTTGAAGTGTCATTGAACGCACATTTGGTGTTTGGAAGAAAAAATGGAAAATTTTGAAAGACATGCCAAATTATTCGTTTGCAAAGCAAGTGAAAATAGTTATTGCTACAATGGCGCTCCATAACTACATTAGGAAGCATGATAAGCGTGATCTACATTTTCAAAGGGTCGAGGATAATCTAGATGATTTCGTTTATGAAGAGAATCAACCAGATGACAATAATGTAGAAAAGAATGAAGCTTTACTATCACTGGAAATTGATGAAGTACGAGATCAAATTGCAGTAAGCTTAATGAATACGACTTAATTCTTTTTATTTGAGTTAAGTTTGTAGGTATATACGTGTGTATTTGTAGGACTTAAGTTTGTATTTGTAGGTATATACGTGGTGTGTGTGGATGGATATATATGTTTGTATTTATGTGTGTGTGGATGGATATATATGTTTGTATTTACGTGTGTGTGTGTGTATTTTGTATTTTGTTCTTTCCATGCATGCCATGTTTGTGGTTCTTTGCCTATTGTACTAGCTTCCCGCGGTCACCGTGTTATGGTTGTCTCTCTGAGATATCTTAATGACACTACTGCAGACAAGAAATTTGAAAGTGTTGTTGACACGGAATCTCGCATTAAGGTGCCTTGCTTTGGAGGAGAGCAAGAGGTCGCCTTCTTCCATGAGTATAGGGAAGGTGTCGATTGGGTAAGAAATCTGCAGGCTTCTTATAGAAGTAGTTTATTCATATAATGTAAGTCCTATTTGTTTCCTTTATCACGATGAGTGCT
>NW_010363282.1:84415-87675 GCF_000414095.1 Morus notabilis
AGTTAGGAAGTGGCTTTACTTGAATTCAACTAGAATAAAGCATCGAAACCTTCAAAATTTATTTCTTTTTGTCTTGCAATATGCATAAGTAGAAGGCTGTTATTTGCTCTTGTTATTTTGTTTAAATGGATGGTTATTATTATGATTATTATTATTGGATTGGCTTGTTTATTTACATACTTTTTGAGTAGTAGGAATTGGGAAATGGAATGAAATTTACAAAAGCTCCCACTTTCAATTGTTGAACGCTGGGTACTGGGGCCTAGAAAGAAATCATAACCAAGTATGTGTTCATAACTTGCAGGCAGAGGCAAGATGACAAATGGGAACATGATCTTTATCAGGATGGTGAACCTCAAGTTTCAAGTATGGATTACGATATGATCACATGTCAACTGAAAATTTGCATCTACTACTATTGTAGGATTCCAGTATATCATCTTTATGTGACTCTGCTTGGGCAAGCTGATAAGCTGGATAAGAGCTCGGCTGTTGCTGCAACATCAAACTAAGAAGAGTGCTGATTTACTAGCTTCAGATTTTTAGCAGAAACCAACAGGAGTTATAATTCTGGGATCAAAAAGTTTCTGATTTTCTGTTTCCTTGTAAAATTTGAATGCGCATTGGAGATGCTATTAGTAGTATAGTCAAGTGAATTAGACTAGAGTAGACATTCTGATAGAACAGATGTCCTTCTTAGTGTTGCCATTTCTGTTCTGATCGGAGTAGACATTCTGGGATCAAAGTTTCTGATGTCTGTTTCTGCCACTTCTTGTTGGCACGATAGTACATAAATAAATACCAAGTTCTTTTCATCTCTCTCTCTCTCTCTCTCTCTCTCTCTCTCTCTCACACATGTGCACTAAAATTCAATTTTGAAAAGCAAATAAGCACAAGAAGACACACAGAATGAGACTGCAAATATGTTTTCCAATTTTGTTTCAATGCCAATGAGAAAGAAAAGGACTTTATTCAAATTATTCACACAGAAATGACTTTATTCAGACTGCCTACAAAAGGTCTATTTCTAGTTTAATTACAGGGGGTGCTTCATTGGATTGACAACTTGACAAGGGTAATTGCTAAGACCTTAACCCCATTAGATATGCCATCAATGGAGGAAAATTCTTCAGGCTTATGGCTGTAACCTGCAAAACCAAGTTAGTGTTAATTAAGAGGCATTTTCAATTGTGGATTGTAGTAAGGGAGAAAGGTCAAACCTTTGTAGCATGGAATGAATATCATACCCATAGGAGATACTCTGTAAAAGTGAAAAACAATTATCAGCTCATTTTTGTAATCAAAATGAATGAAAGGCATTGGCTTAATTAGTATTAACCAATCTTTGTTCATAGCATAACATACTTAGAAGCCTTTCATATAGGGGCAATAAGCAGAAAGAGCTGAACTAGGAGTAATAGCATAAGTCAATAACAGCTGTAGTATGTTTTGTGTATGATGGATATATATGTTTGTATTTACGTGTGTGTATTTTGTATTTTGTTCTTTTAGTTGTAACAACAAATCATAGCATCGAAATTTCTTACAGATTTTTGAAAAGAACCCCACCAAAATTGATAATTATGGTATTTAGTTGCGTTAACAAGATTAACAATTTATCATTATGCTCTTTTTAGTTGTAATTATAGTGTGAATGAAGAAATGAAAAAAAGAGAATTAATTATCATAAATTTATTGTTAAAAAATTTAAAATCATAACATTATGTTTTTTTTTTAAGTTAAACAAGTATTTCTAAATACCAAAAATAATTATATATATTTAAGTTTCATACCATGTCTATTTTGGTCATTTTACATGCCCACAGCAATTCCACCTCAAAATTTACCAAACACTATTTACTGATTTTGGAATCAGCACAGCTACTATAATTACAATTTACCAAACACTCAGCTGCTTCTTATAACAGCTGCTTCTTCCTTCAGCACAGCTAAAAGCAATTTTTCTAAAATCCACAGCACTACCAAACTAAGCCATTATCACACCGTCAGAAAACTACTATTCATACCATTACAAATAGTAAACCATTAGATAACACAAAGTAGTCTAATGGCCGAGCGCTCGTATTTTCCAATCCACAGATAATGCATATGATGATATCATTGACTCTTTGTAGGAGCTATAGATTCCAATATCTATGAATAACGAATCTACGCATACACGAGTCATACCCCTAATGTACCGGTAAGCGTACCTTTACATAATGTCAGGATGTCTCCCTTTGGTACATCAAAAGATACAAGTCAAGCATACGGGTTCATTATCCATCTCAGGATTAAGATGACAACATATAATTCGTCAAAAGTGAATTGTTACATTCAAACATAATTATTAATTAAAACAATTCAACTTTGGTCCGACCCAATATAGATTTCACCATTAGAAACTATATCAATGTCTCTACCCATGGAGTCCCACCTCCGACGACCAAGACAAGCCGTCTCTGTTAGGAAGTAGACAACATAACAATCTTAACATGAATAAAGCGTCCAACTTTATTCCCTCAATTGTGGATCGTATGATTTAGACTATCATCTTTAGATTCCTGTCTTCCGCATGTTCTACACATTACATGCATGACCTAAAGATTTAGAATGACAGTCTCAGACTTTCAGTTTGCTTATCGTACATTTAACTAATATGAACATAAGAAGGACAATACATAGATATATGAAATAAATAAATCTTTATTAATAATCAAAATGTCTCAAAAAACATCGTTACATTTATTTCTAAGGGCATAAACGCTAACATAACTCCCTAGGACATGTTCATTGGACTAGAACAAGTTAAAATAAGCCCAACCCCTAATTCAATTTATCACATGGAAAACAAAGAAGACACTACGTCAGCAATTCCAGTAAAATAAGAGAATCACCACGTCAGCGATCCCATGAGATGCGGATTATCATCAATTGAAGTGGAGATTATGTCCAGGAAGGAGTGAAAAGCCACGTGCTAAGAGAAGAATAAGAAATGCGGAAATGGTGGATGTGGGTAGGACGGTTACACCCACAACCGACGGTTACATCCACAAGGGATGGTTACTCAGGGGGAGAGGCTCTATAAATATGAGAAGAGGAAGTAGAGAAGGGGGTTCGAATCCTCACTCTCGGAGAAGACTTCTTTACATTTTTTCCTTACTTTGAATGTTGAGAGAGCATGTAAGAGAGAGTTTGAGGGTGTGTAGCGACCCTCTTTATGAAAATCCTAGTAGATGTAGGTCATATTGGCTCCCACC
>NW_010363282.1:91512-114782 GCF_000414095.1 Morus notabilis
CTAGATTTCAGCGACATACTATGTAAATATAAAGCTGAAATGGGGTTGGGATCCACTTACAATCTTGAACAAAAAACCCGCAAATATTTATTTAGTTTTTTGCTAAATGAAAGAAAAACACGTTATAGAATCTAATTTTAGGAAAGGGAATTAAATTCCTGATTTTAGATTATTGTGTTTACTTTTGTATTTGGTAATTGAATTACGTAGATTCTATCTATAAATAAGGATTTAAGTTCCTTAATAAGAGCGAACTTATATCTCACCTTCTACCTACCGACTTTAATTCCTTCCCCAAATTATCAAGAACTAACCTATTTACTAAATTTACTCTTATTTAATTCCTTCCCCAAATTATCAGGAACTAACCTATTTACTAAATTTACCCTTATTAAGTTTTGTTATTCACTTAACAGAAGCATATTTTTTGTAAGCACATTTATTTTATTCCTATTCCTTTTAATTTTTATTTTAATTTTTATGCAAGTAAACAACATAATATAAATTTAATTTCCCTTGTAACTTAATTCATAAATTAAATTAGTAAACACTTTAATGGAATTTTGGAATTCAATTACGTTGAACTTAATTTCTTTTTTTCTTGAAAATTATTTCCTATTACACACTCAATAATAGAAATCAGTAAAGTCAGCCCCTAGGATGGGGTTGTAGAGCGTTAACTATAGTGTTCCATTTTAATAGCAGAGATACCATTACCGTACGCAGTCCTTAGCTCCTTGGGAAATCTACGTCTTGAAGAATTCATACATCAGACAAGAATACATTGCTTCGCCCTAATACGGGTACGCCGCTCTCTATCCCTATAACATTTGCCATTTATAGAGAAAAAAGGGTGGTTTGATTAAATCCCGCCCTTTATCAGGATTACTTAGCTTCAAGTCAAGCCATGTGATAGAGAGCCAAATACTCCTTTTAATGTGGTTTACAATTCCACTTCCATTTATTTCTTCTTCTCTTTTAACGCATAAATATCATAATCGTTTAAGCGCGTGACATTAACAAATCCAGATTCAGATACATAGATCTCAAAGCAATTCATCTGTTAGATCATAATTGTTTTTGACTCTTTCTTTACCGCTAGAACAGGAGTCATTAAACCATTCAAGTTTAGCTACTTACGTTCTTCCTAAAAAAAGCGTTGTCACTAAGTCATCAAAAGATGAAGTGAAAAACACTTCGAATAAGGAATTGTATGGAAGATCATGAGCTGCAAAAAGCAGACTGACATACATTTGAGGAATTGGAGTTTTTGCAGAAACTACCACACACGTTTTTGTTGCTCGAGCAACAAAATAACAATCTTAATGAGAATTACTTGTTAAGGCCAAAAAGTGAATAAATAAAATAAAATAAAATAAAACACTGAAAGTGTTTAGCATAACATATATTATCACAAATATTTTTACAACGAGCAACACTACAACACTATGAATTAAGATGCAGGGACTGACGGAAAAAAAAAAAAAAAAGGAAAAAAAAAAAGAAGGAAAGAAAAAGGCCTACAGCTTGATATAATTCTAAAGAGGAACAATCAGAGAGGCGAGAAATAAAAGAATGCAATTAGAAGTCAGAAATTTGGTTGAGACCAACTGATTAAACTACTACGTTACCTCAAATTCGCAGTTGTCTTCTTTTTCTTACTTTGCTTTGCCAAAAGTAGTGAAAGCCGAGCAAATCCAAATTTCTTTCTCTTACCAGAAAAATGCTTTTGAACGTTCTCCTTCTCTGGTCTCAAAGAAGAGGATAGCTCACCATTTTGTTTGCTGAGCATTTGACCCAGAGACACCTTTGGTTTTACAGAATCTTTTCCAGACATCCCAATTTGCAGATCTTCTGGGAGCAGCAGCTTCCGGCTTAGTATCTGTCCAATTGACAAGGTTGGCTTCAGAACAGGCGTTGACCCATCTGTAACCAGATTCAGTCCGTTCACATCAAGCAGGCGTGAATCTCTCCGGTGGTGAGATGCGGAAGAATTCTTAAATTTGGTAGAGTTGTGTATAGAACGTCTTCTTTGACCATGTTCAGATCTCCATTTGCGAAGAGCTTCTTCAACTGCTAACTTCCCTTTATTTGCAGCCTCCACTGTGCTCAGAGCTTCTTCCAATGCCTTTCTACTGGTTTTGACTTCTTCAGTTGCCTCCTCTACCTTTTTCAAAATTTCCATGTTTGATATGTTTGCATCATCGACTTGCTCCATAGCATCTACTACTCTCTTCTTAGATAGCTCCTCAGCATCTCGAGCTCTGCGGACCAGAGATGAATACCCCTCAAACGTAAGCCGCTCTTGCTGCCTCCTTCATTTTTCTTGCAGCAACCAATCTGACTTCAGCTGTTCTTATCCTTGTTCTTGTATGTTCAATCTCCTGTGTAGCTCTTAAAACTTCTGATCTTGCATCTTCTCCCACTTTTTTGAACTGCTCCACCTCAGAATTCAAGCGGTGGAGCTCCTTTGAAATATCTAAGGGATTCTCCGAACCACCTTTACTTTCAGCATCCTTTGCCAATTGTAGCTTCAGTTTTGTTTGATTTAGCTCTTCTTCCAGGGATGATATTTTTGAAGAATTCTGAGTCAACCTTTCACGGGTCTTGTCAAGTGCAAACCTTTCCTTCTCTAATTTCTTGTTAAATGAATCAACAGAAGATCGAATGTCAGCAAGATCAGTTGTAGTCCTGCTAAGGTTCAGCTTTGCCTGTTTCAGCTCCATTAAGATCAATCCAGGAGCTGCAGAAGGGTAGGGGCATACGCCTTCTACGGAATTCAAATTACCTCCTTCAATCACATTGTTTTCCTTCTCTTCTTCTTTCAACACCGGAGTCACATTTGTTTCGCCTGCATTTGCCTGTTGGACTGAATTGACTTCAGATGCTTCTTTCTGCAGCTTTTGCTTCAGCTCGTCCATAATCAGTTTGGTCTTTTCCAGCTCTTTTAAAACATCCAATGTTTCCCTTTCTTTCACTATTAGATCTTTCTCCAAATGTGATGCCTGCTCCTCCAGTTTCGCTACATCAAGCTCTTCCACTTCATGCTGCCAAAATCAGGAGACCAAAGTCAAGAAGACGGTCAAGTAAGTCAATATCAAGACCAAGAAGAAGGGAGAAACAGTCATGGACAACAATAGAAGAGAAAGACCTCAAAGTATTATAAAAAAGAATAAAATTAGACTGCAGAGATAATTCCACCAAAGGAACACCAGATAAATGAAAGTGAACGCCACCCGCAAATAATCAGGAAAAAAAAATAGAAAAAGGAAGTTCGATAATCTCATTGTCTTTACACCAATTAATCATACGAACTCTGGGGAAACAGCTTCCTGAATCTCGCATTTTGAGCTACCTTGTTTGTACCCAATGTAATAACCAAAATTCCAATTGGTATAACGCAAAATTCCTTCCGGCAGTTTCTGTCTTTGAAATGAATTGGAAGAAACAACTCTAATGACCAGAGAGTAGTCAAATACAGAAATAGAAATTACAGTAATTCAGGGGGGCTTGGCCTCCACCCTCCATCAAAACTAACATACTATATTTCTAACCACAGTCTTTTCAATACTTTCTACTTTCAATAATTTATAATTTACTCTAAACAAAGTAAATTCTTTTACCCAAAAAATCAATAAATTAAATTAAATAAGCAACAACAACAACAACAACAACAACAACAAAAAAAAAAAAAAAAAAAAATGGAAAGGCAAACAAATTTCACCAATGTGACAATGAACATTTGAAATTCCACAACCAATATGATATGTCAGTCAAACAACACCACAAAAAAAGATCCTATCACACATTACAAGCAAAAAACTTTCAATTGTAAAAAAAAAAAGCCACATTTCTAGTTATATACCAAAAATGGAAAAAAAAAAAAAAAAAAAAAAAAAAAATTCATTTGGGTTTCCATTTTAGAGAGAGAAAACCTCCCTCCATTTTCACGCCATTGGTCCCCGCTACCCCCTCCGACGTCCCTCCCGATCCACAACCTAAGGTTTCCGCCATTAATGTCCGAACATAAAACCTTCAATCGCCAATAACCCCAAACAACAAACAAAAAATCCCTAATTTTGTGGCTCTCCTCTTAGAGAGAAAAAATCCAAAGGAATCGACAAAGAAAATGGTGAGAAAAATTTGCAAAGAGATATGGCGTTTTACAAACAAACTGTGCAGACAGCAGAGTATAAAGATAGACTGAACAAGACTAGAGAGAAGAACGACGAAGAAGAAAAACAGGTTCAAACAAAAGTGTACGTTTTGGGGTTTAGATTCACCGGAACTCCGAAAATGCCCCCGGCAAGCATCGCAATTTTCGGAAGGTTGAGCTGTGATGTTGGGGAAATAACGACAAAGATTGATGTCAAATTTGGAAAATAAGAGGAGAGAAAGGACAAGATTTTGTTTGGTCTTGGAGTGTGCGTAGTTAAGAGTGGGTGTTTTTAATCGCATTTGTAGCAAATGGGGTGGGGGTATTATCGTAATATTAGAGACGCGCGTGTGGGATTTCCAACGGAAACATCCCCAACGGGCCAATTATTTCTTTTGGTTGGCCCGAGTACTGATGAAAAAGGCAAAGCCAGTCAGCTTCAAACTTCAGTGGTTCTTCTGTTGCTCTCTTGGGCCGTTGGGACTTTGGGAAGGTGAATACGTACACAAGAACATAACTGTAAAGTTTGGGTTATTGAATAGGACAGGTTTCCGTTTCTTTTTGAATGACATGAGAATTGATATTGTTTAGTTCGTTGATTTAAGTTTTTATTTGAGTTAAGATGTGATTTTATGTGAGAATATTTTATTATAATAAAAAAGTTAGATGTGACTATTTTTTAGAGCTTTTTACTATAGTAAAATTTAAATTCTAAATTCAAATCTGTGAAATGAACGGAGCCTTAAAGTATAACTCTTAAATTATTGTTCGTTTAGTTTACGCGTTTAAGTAAATGATTTTAATTATATATTTAAATTTTATGCGAGAATTCATTAGTGAGAACTTTTTTTATTTAATTTTTATGAGAGAAAAATATTATAGGAGAATCAGAGTCATGGTTTCAAACGCGTGAATTAAACGGGACATGCATTTTGTAGGTCATAGGGAAAAAAAGAGAGAGAAAAGAGTAACACAATTTCAAGTTTCAACTTCGACATTACATCGCGTTAATGCAGTGCAATTTGATGAATATTTTCTGCGTATTTTAAATTTTGGCAACTTGCCCTATTAACTTGTAAAATTATTGTAATATGCTCCATTTTAACAATGATTGTCTTAAACTAGTGTCGAAAAAATACGTTTGACACAGAATTATAGCATCCCAATTTAAAAGTAACACAAATCTTCAAATTCATCAACTTTTAATCTCTTAAATCTAATAAAAAAATTTGAGAGAATTTAGTAAAATGGGATACATTACAACAATTTTACAAGTTTAAGAGGTTGATTGTCAAAATTGAAAGTTTGAGGGGTAATTTACTAAACCACAGTAAGTTCCAGGGGCAATTATTCTAAAAACCCAGGGCTTGTTCATTTGCATTTTTTGAGTTGTCGTGAGTTAAGTTCAGATCTTGATTTGAGTTAAGGTGTATTTGAGTATGGTTTAAGTTGAGACTCTAATTTGAGTTTGTGTTTGGATGTGTACATTTCTTTCTTGGGTACATGTGGTCATTCTAATTCATCTTTGGATATCCCAGAACTAATGATGGGGTATTTTGATCTCCATCTTAAAAGTATTGAATGATTGTTGTTGTAGGGTAAAATCTAAAACCCTACATCATGTAATGGATCAGCTGAAGGTATTAAGCGATCTTGACAGCTCAACATAAAATATCCTGCATTTCTATAGAAATCGACCGTATAGAGTAGTCAAGATAGGCAAAAGGTCGACCGTATAGAGATGTCAAGACAAGCGAGAAGTCGACCGCTCCAAGTACGTAGGCGGAGATGGCTTGATAAGCGCCTGAGGAGCCGATTGCACGTAGCCCGAGAAAAAACTTAACCTGGAGGATATCTTACGTGACTTGTAAGCAAGCAAAATTGGTAGGGGAGCAAGTGAAGACCACTGTTGGCTGCCAGAAACTCCACCCATTGAGGACTACATCCAAAAATATGGAGACAAGGTGATAAAGTGTAATGATGGAAATAACATATGTTGAGAGAGGATAGAGCAAATATAAACGGGAAAAAATGGCGAGCGAGGAGATTCATTCTGTAACTCTTATTCTGAGAAGATAGTAAAGATTTTTTCCTCCTCGCAGTGCACATAGCTCTTGAACAAAAAGAGTGAACCACTATAAATTTTAGTGTTCTTTCTCTTTTATTAGCTTTAAAAAATCTTCTCAAAGTAAGATTAAACCGTTAAAATCATGTTAATCATTTCTAAACCCGAATTAATCCAGTTGACGAATTTTCACCGTCAACAATTATTGTCTTGTCTTTCTATTATCTTGTCACTTTAAAAAGCCTACAATTTAAATATAAGTAAAGAAGAGTCTGCTTACAATTTAAATATAGTTGAAAACTCCAGCTTTTAAGTAATTATTTGGATAAAAATTTTAAAAAGAACTTTCTAAAACATTTACATGAGATTTTTTGTTCATTAATAAAAATTAAAATCAAAATCAAAATGTTATTTGAAACTCTAAAGTAACTTGCTCTTTTTTTAATAGAAACTCTTAAAGGAGAAGCCATGTTTATAGGTTTGGCTTCTCTTGAAAAAGCTTCCCAAGAAGCTCTTCTGGTATTTCAACTAAACATCTCTGAAACCAAAAGCTGCTTATGAGTTCAGAAAACCAAAAATAGGCCTATAAAAGCTCTGCCAATTGTCCTAACTAGTCCAAGAAAAATAATCATCCATATCAAACAATGTAAGAGGAAAAAATAAAAAAAATAAAAAAGATCAAGACCATCAACTCCTTCAAATGAACCACCAACATGAACAAGAGTCTAAAATCACTGTAAGTTTGAAATCTTGATTTGGTTTTGCTTCCAAACCATTTCACTTCCATGGAAAATCAAAATTCTAAGTTCATGAATCCATCATAAAATGAAATTCCAAGTTCATGAAAGCCTCATTGTCTCTAAAGAAATGACTTTAAAAAGTACTGAGAATAATAATGCTTATCAGTTTAAGAAAAGGTGAATAAGTACTAAGAGTACTAGAAAAGCACGCAAATAGTCTTGATATGCAAAATAAGCACTTGATTAGAAGAAGTCATCTAGATCCTCATCACGGAACACCATCTGAGTAGAACTATTTTCAGTATTGAACAATTCATCACCAATTCCATCTCTTACAGCCCCCGAAATGCCGCGCTCTTCAATATTCTCCTCTTCTAGTGGTGGCAATCCAATTTGTGGCTACTGCAGCTACCATTCTTGTTTCGATTGTTCAATGAAATTGCTCAGCAAATTTGGAATTTCTGTTGCACTCCCAAAGCCAAAATTGCCCACATTGGAGAAATCCATTTTCTCACCGAAAAAGTATTCCTTGACGAAGTGAATGTTCTCACCAAAGCCTAGTAACTCCCTTCTAACACTTATCCCAGTTTCTGTATAGAATAAGAATTTGTATGAGTCTAGTTGGTGATCATGCATAGCTTAATTTCCTTTTAGTTATCACTGGGACTTGAATCCAAGACTAACATACATCTAATTATTACGATAAATTGCGAGGTAAATTACATAATATTTCATAAACATTAAAGTGTCGAAATGATCTCCTGATCATTTCTTTTTTTTTTTTTTTGAATTGATCCTAGTTGATCATGACATTATGCTTTTTACAAGGAATTACCTAATGTAGTTTTGAGGTTTGAAAACAAATGACCTTCTTGTAAATTGAGTGGTGGTGAAGGGGGGATATTGTATGGTGCTAGACCTAATTCAGCAGGCCTTGCCATGATGGTCTTCTCCTGGATTGCATCTTGTTCCGTTTTCAAGGTGAGACGACATTGCTCAAATAACTGAAATGATCTCTTATTTCTTCTTGTTCACCACGAGGTTTTGTCTATGTACATATTTTCATTGGCTTGTAAACTTCCTTTTTTTTGGTGTCTTTACTTAGTACTAACTTTAAGCAATAGGATAAGGCATCATGAGAAAAAAGTACCAATTTTTGTTACGATAAGATTTTTAAAAATCTGGTTTTTGTCGTATGTAACTATAAAGATGGAATTATTGATCTAATTTGGACAAAATTGAAGATAGAAAGTTAGTTAGTTAAACCTTAAAATAGTTTCCATTATTTTTGTTTCAGAGTATTCCTAGAGAAGCTAGTAGACCCTATAATCCTTGAAAGCTCTACCGAAATAAAAATAAAAATAATAACAATAAAAAAAACAACATATTATAGAAAATTTTTGGCAATCCATCTTCTGTACTATTATCTCTTTATATGGGGTGGCAATTTTTATGGAAAAAAAAAAACTTGGGCAAACCACTGATGTTAGTTAAGTACCACAATTAATAAAAAGTGAATCTTATCTATAGGTCTCATGCGGTGTAACTCCCTCTTTATGAGTGTGTGATGTTTAATACCACTAGTGTCCCTCAGCATTGCTCATATCAAAAGGTTCTTATTGGCTTTTTTATGAGGCAACCAAATAAAAAAAACATAACTTTTCAGGGATAATTTTCACAAGGAACGTACCTGCAAGTGGCTTGAAACATTTTCCTTTGTCAGTCCCCGGACATTCATAAGCTGGGGGATGTCCTTAGGATAAGCACCTAAATCAAGCGAGGAAATTAAGGATCAACTAGTTACTATAAAGTCATGTATAACTAATTATAATAACTACATTTTACCATATATTCAAGATGAAGAAATTGTTTTTACCATCAACACCTTGCAAGTTGGTTGCTTGCAAGAATTTGTTATGCCGTTCATCAGTCCAAATTAGCTTTAGCCTCTTACTAAGAGCAGTTGAATCATCATTTTCTTCCTCTTCATATTTCTGATCTGTTGCCGCATCTCCAGCTTGAGACACTCATTTCGCCCTTTGCTGATTCGTTACATTCACTGAAACTCGACTCTCTAAATCCTCGTTGACCGCATTCCCTTGCAGCGATCCACTGTAGAAGCTTCTTCCTCCTTCAAACTCAATACTCTCAACTGCACCTTGATCAAATGTCCTATAAGCAATCTGCGACAGGTTCTTTAAGTAATTCGTCCCCAGCGGTTTAAGACGATAAAGCTTAGCCCTTTTTTCAGCCCGTTACACATGGCATCCTCATTATCATCAAAAGTCAAAACTGCATAGAGAAATGTAAGGAAAAAGAAAAAAAGAGTAGCCATTACAGAAAGAATTAAGTGTACTAAGAATGCATAGCTCCTCAAAGACGACAAACAGGTGGAAATGGTTCGATCGAGATTAGTAAGGGATCTAGGAATTCATTTTTGCCCTGGCAGTTAGCTAAATAACTAAAAAAATTTCCCTTTTTTTTTTTATTTTTATAACCGTTTCATGAATTAGACTATATATAAGGACTAGAAAACTTAAGAAATAATATGACACACTAAAGAATTCATTTCACCTTTGATATCTATTATTATAATGCTTTCCTGATTTGATTTTAATTGGCAAGAATAAATATATTGTATACAAAATTGCATATAAATTTATTTTAAAGGTTAAATGTATGCATAAGACAAGACGAAAGTATCAATTTGTCTACCTGCACACTATCACAACTATTGGTTCTTGAAATTAAAAAAAAAAAATTACAGTAAAAATAAACTAAGAGAAAAGTTTTGTATAGTTAAGAACCAAGTTGAGTGAGGGAAAAAATATTTCATAATTTAGAAAATTTACATATCATTTTGAAAATAAAATTAATTTTTGAGTGGGAGCATAGGTATCACCGAACCCTTAGTGGATCCGTATATGTGTTGAGAATGTCACTTACTAACAAAAGGCGACTTCGAATATCGTTCCTTTTCTCTAGGAAGTCATTTTTTTCAATGTCAAGCCAGCAAATATCTGTCAATATAAGCTGAAACCCAGATTTTTTATTCCTTGCAAGGGACAATGCATCAGTGGCTGTTTTAGTTGTTGAAACTGAGCAAAGAATGAATAAAGAAAAGGTCCTTAAAAACCTCATAACATAGCGACATACCAAACGTACTACATTATGTACTAGGATTAATGGTTGTAAATTCAAAGACCAAAATTTGAATTTTAATCCTTAATCGATTATTTATAATCTATATCTATAATCTTTAATCTATAACATACATAAAAGAGCTAAACCTTCTTTTCTCCCACACTCCTTCTCTTATCAAGTGTCGATCTCCCATTATTTTTTGTCTTTTACTTTTGTTAATTCTTATTTTACTTTCTCTTTCCTTATTTGTTTCCTTTTATTTTTTTTATAAAGATGCTTTGCACTTTATTTATTATAATATATTTCTTTAAAATATATTTTTTCCTCAATTTTTTCGTATTAAAATTATTTCTTTCAAACACATCCCTACATAATTTTTAAGATTGTCTAATCTAATCTAATCTAACAACATAAAAGACTGAAATCTCTTTTATATAGGGTTACCACAAGTCAACCTCTGCTTTTACCTCTCTTTTCCTTTTCCTTTTGTTTTTTTTTTTTACCTTTTTATCATTATTTTTTACCTTTTAAATGTTAATTAATTTTTTTGTGATTTTTTTTACGTTTTAATTTTTTTGCGTGTTTTTTAAAAATATATTTTTCTCACTTAAAATAATTTATTTCACACGTATTTCTATTTAATTTTTATTTCTATTTTTTCTATATTTTAATTTTTTGTGTGTTTTATCAATAGTTAAAATAATTTTCTTCAAATGTGTCCCAACTTAGTTGTTTTCTATGTAGTTCCTATCATATCAGAGGTTATTGTCACACATTTTTTTAAATACATTCAAAAATCCTTAAATAGTTTTATAAATGAATTTCTCTTTATTTAGTGAATAATAAACTTTTCAGGTGTCTCTGTCATGACCGAGAAATTTATCAAAGAAATTATTGTATAAAATAAAATTTCATGGAATTCTCTGTATTATAAATATGAATACTTTTATGATAAGTATTTGTTGATATTGATATTGAATAGTAAAGTGTAGGTTAATTCTTAACTATGATACAGTTACCGAATTTTAGACTGTAATCAGGAAAGATGCACGAAACATTGTGATAATCCCACAAGAGGACAAACACATGAATATTAAGTTTAAGGAATAAAAAACAATTGAAAAACATAAATTCTAGGGTTTTAGGAACAATCGAAATGAATAACAGACAAAAAAGGGGTTCGGAAGTTCGAATCGAGAAAATTAGGATTTTCGACCGATTAGGGTTGACCAAGTCGAAATTTGTTGACCAAGTTTTGACCAATAGGTCACTCTTGAAAAGTTAGTCAAGGTTGAGCAAAGTTGACCAAATTGACCAACTGTCTGAAAAACGCAAGTAAAACGCGCACCAGATATGAATTAAACTGAACCGAAATAAAATAGTTATTAACAATCAATGGTTGAGAATTAAAGTGTTAATTGATGGAGAGCTGAGATTAGAACATATGAGAAGAGATGGCCGGCCAAGACTTAAGGGTTGTCATAGTCTCTAACATGGCATACGTGCGGAGCACATTAAAAAATAGTAAAAAATAAATAAATGTCTCATGTTCATGATCATCTCTCAATTCTCATATATAATTAGAGACATGGGTATTCCCATTTTACAACATTTTTTATGTCTCATTAGTTACTCACATTATGTATTATGATGAAAATAGAAAATGACAAATTTATAATTGTGAAAAAAGTTAAGGCCTCGTTCGTTTTGCTAGTTTGAGTTTTCAATTCGAGTTGAAAAGTCATTATGTGAGAGAAAATACTATAACACAAAAAGCTAAATTTATATTCTTATAACAGAAAACACTATAACAAAACTTGAGTCGTTATTCGAACCAACAAAATAAACGAGACTTACGATTTTGTCTATTTGCCAAACTTGGGACTATAAATAGTTATATGGACAGAAGTTGCATGAAGGTACTGAAAAAGAAAAGGGCCTAATATTATGTTGTGATGTAAATTGGGAAAAAAATGTTAGCATTGCTATTCCCTAAACTATGAGTATTATATCATTTTTATTCTTAAATTTTATAATTTTGGTAAATTATTGTCTAAACTTTAATTTCTTGCTAGTTTTAGTCTCTTGCACTAAAATTGGCAAATAATCTGTGAATTCTGTAAAGTAATCATGTCTCAATTGTATAATAAATGTTTACTAAAAGGTTACTTTAAATGCAAAATGTTCTAGTGTTTAGGGCTTTTAACAATAATGAAGTGAATATTTTGCATTTAAGTTTAGTACTTATGAAAAAATAGTTATTATGTGTGAAATTTAGGAAATTCTTTCGTCAATTTTTGGATCACGAAGTTTAAAAATTAATATGTCAACATTAAAGTTCAGAGACCACAGTCATAAAGACACAATGTTTATAATTCAATGACTAACAATGCTAATATTGTTGCATATGTGTCATAATATCATCTAAATTACCTGTGTATCCACAGAGGCAGAGCATTTTGGATACAACTGCAAGAGATATAGGATCAGAATCAACGACAAGAATATTAGACCCTTCAGATACTGGGATTGGGCTAATAGTCAAGTGTTCGGACCTATAATTGAAGTCGAATGACTAAAAAGAAAAGGAAGACTAAAGCATCCATTTTGTGGATGTAATGCACCAAAAGATTATTCCCATTAAACTTCTTTATCTACACTTGAAAGCTTGTGTTATACCGGAAATGAAAATAACATGAAAACAGAAAATTTCCTAAGCCAAGTTTGTAGGATAACAAAGCAGAAAGGTGGCAAGAGACACTGAAAGAATAAGAGGACAATTTTAATAAAAACAATTGAGCCCCGTAACAATATATGAAATTAAACAGCAAGAGTTCAACATGAAATTTGTTTGAATGGAACTTTCCACGTAGTGTGTCAAGGGTTTGTCTTGCATTTTACGGGACATGTGCAAAAATTACCCTTTTTTGAGCTATTTTTATAGTAAATGTCCAACGTTTTGTGAAATTAGAAAAAGTGGTCGTTTATCAGTTATAAACCAAGGTATATCAATTATACATTGGTTTATCACTAATTGACGTGGTGGTGTATTATGATTGACTTTGTCTTTTTTCGATGGCCAACAATAAGCTAGTCATAAATCAATTTCAATTAATGATTTTTCAATAATCCATGATCAGTTATAAACGATAGTGTATCAATGATAACCACGGTAAAAAAGGGTCATTTTCTAGAAAAAAAAAAGGTTCGAGATTTGCCTAAAAAGAACATTAGTCGTTAATTTAATAGAGGTGACCAAAATCAGCCATCCATCTTCTTTTTAATACATTTGTTTATCTTTTTTTTTTTTTTTTGCTTTTTGAGAGTAGAATGTTGCAGTAGGATATTTAAAAAAAAAAAAAGCTAATAGGACTCAATTTTATACCTTTAAATTTTCATCAAGTTTTATTAAATTATCATTCTTTTTATAATCTTATATGATTCTTGTATGCTCTAACGTGTTCAGGTCTATCCTGTTGGCAGGATAATTTTCATATCTCATCCCAAAATTGTCTATATCCTTTCTACACACTGGAAAAGAAAAAAAAAATTTGTGCCTCCCAATTTTGACCATTGACTCATTTTCTTCATAAACTTCAAAATGGGGATCGGAAATGGTTTATGAGATGATTACGTGAGGATATATTCATAATTGAGATTAAAGTAAATGCCCTTCCCATCCATAGCTGAAAGGGGAAGAAATTTGGTAATAGAAAAATCCAACTTTCTTCCTCCATTTAAACCCTATTTCAAAACTGTTAAATCTTAAGTTCTATCAAAGATGGAGGGGGAAAAATAAGAACTTGGGGGAAGAAAGTTATAGATTGAAGGACAATTTCATAAAATCTGGGCAAAAAATTTTTTGATCTCATTTTCAACAAAAATGAGATTTTTCACTTACCATGTACCGGTTGAGTTTAATCATCGACATCAATCCTTTTGCTTAGCATCTAATCTCAATAAACCCTTGAAGCACTGTGTTAACAAAAAGATTTCCGCTCGAATCCCTAGATTAATTTCGGCTTGTTTGTTTTATATTTGGTATTCATACTCTAGTAAATTCCCATCAAGTGCAACATGAGAAATTTCATTTCTGACCTTTATTTCATTCGACACATGCAAACTCGAGCAATTTCTTCGTACGTAACTAAACATGTGTTATCTCCTATAAACTTTTGATATGCATGTTTAATTGTCTTAATCACATTATTCATACAAGTTAATAGAATGTACATTGTATGTTGGGATATAAGTCCTAAATTGCATTCTGCTTTTTGAGAACAAAGTGCCAATCTAATAAGCGTCAATGACGGGGTTAATAAGCCTTAATATCAAGGACAAGATAACAAAATAAGACTAATTCCAATATTCTTTACATAACTAGGTTATTAAAAAATTTCTCTAATTGTAAGACACAATCTTTAACCATCAAATCCTTATCAAGTCCCGTTAATTGACCCTACATAATTCTAACACGATCTAATGGTTTAAAATGGTGTCTCACCTTTAGGATTTCTCAATGTTTGTTGAAGATGTTACATGACATGTGATTATAATGTCAGCATGAAATAGTACGAAATCTTGTAACCAAAGGAGGAGGAGAATCCTTATCAAGTCCCGTTAATTGACCCACGAAATCTTGTAACCAAAGGAGGAGGAGGAGGAGGAGAATATACACCTAAAACCTTAAGTATGAGAAAAAATATATACACCACCATATTTTTTAATACATAATTCTAACACGATCTAATGGTTTAAAAAGGTGTCTCACCTTTAGGATTTCTCAATATGTTTGTTGGAGATGTTACATGACATGTGATTATAATGTCAGCATGAAATAGTATGAAATCTTGTAAACAAAGGAAAAGAAGAAGAAGAAGAAGAAGAGGATGAAATAGTACGAAATCTTGTAACCAAAGAAGGAGGAGGAGGAGAAGAAGAATATACACCTAAGACCTTAAGTATGAGAAAAAATATATACACCGCCCTATTTTTTTAATACATAATTCTAACACGATCTAATGGTTTAAAAAGGTGTCTCACCTTTAGGATTTCTCAATATGTTTGTTGGAGATGTTACGTGACATGTGATTATAATGTCAGCATGAAATAGTACAAAATCTTGTAAACAAAGGAAAAAAAGAAGAAGAACTTTATGATTTCTCAATATGTTTGTTGGAGATGTTACGTGACATGTGATTATAATGTCAGCATGAAATAGTACAAAATCTTGTAAACAAAGGAAAAAAAGAACTTTAGGATTTCTCAATATGTTTGTTGGAGATGTTACATGACATGTGATTATAATGTCAGCATGAAATAGTACAAAATCTTGTAAACAAAGGAAAAGAAGAAGGCGAAGGAGAAGAAGAAGGAGAAGGAGAAGAGGAGGAGGAGAATATACACCTAAAACCTTGAGTATTAGAAAAAATATATACACCGCCCTATTTTTTTAATACATAATTCTAACACGATCTAATAGTTTAAAATGGTGTCTCACCTTTAGGATTTCTCAGTATGTTTGTTGGAGATGTTACATGACATGTGATTATAATGTCAGCATGAAATAATACGAAATCTTATAAACAAAGGAAAAGAAGAAGAATAAGAAATTCTAACACGATCTAATGGTTTAAAAAGGTGCCTCACCTTTAGGATTTCTCAGTATGTTTATTGGAGATGTTACATGACATGTGATTATAATGTCAATATGAAATAGTACGAAATCTTGTAACCAAAGGAAAAGAAGAAGAAGAAGAAGAAGAAGAATATACACCTAAAACCTTAAGTATGAGAAAAAATATATACACCGCCCTTCATGGGGCACTATTTACACTATATACACCTAAAACCTTAAGTAGAGAAAAAATATATACACCGCCCTATGTCCCATTCAAGGGGCACTATTTACACCTTAACTACAATAAGCAAAGTGGAGCCAGAATGATCCAAAATAATAAGAACAAAGAATAACCTTAGCCAAACAAAAGACAACGTCTTACAGACTTTGGCAAGTTTTGATTTAAAACTTTCCTCTTCTCTTTTGATGACTCGCCGCTCTGTCAATATCCTTGGCTGAATCTTCTATGGGTTGGTTCTCCAATAGGACTTTCATTGAACGGTAAAATTCGGTGATATTTCTATGGATGCCTCCTGACTTAGGCGTTTCCAACTTCTCATTTGTCCTTTCAGATCTCATGTTTGGAGTCTTTTTCCTTCTTAATTCTTTCAGCTCCTGCAAAAGTTTTCAAGCACATTTCTTAAGTTCATCACTTCAATATTTTCTTAATTAAGAAAATTCACTTATTAGCCCTAGATTACTGTAGGTGATCAACCTTTTGCTTTTTTACTCTCCTGTCACAACCCAAGTGGCTAAACTAATTGATGAAGAATAAGTACTGACTTTGAGAAGACAAATATAGATAATAAATTAGATTGGTTGGGATTGATTTTCAAATCAATTAGGATTGATTTTTTTATTCTGTTTTTAGTTTCCTATTTTCATTATGTAATTAGCCTATAAATTGGATACTTTGTTAGGAGTAAATGAGACCATGATTTGAATATTAAATATCGTTATCAGATTGCTTCTCCCTCTTGCTCTCTCATTTCTCATCTCCCTCTATCTAAATTATTTTCTAAATCTCTAATTCCTCTTCTATTTCTCTCTCCTTTCTTCTAATTTCTCCACTTTTTATTCTCTCTTCTCTATTTCCCTTTCTCCCCCTACTTTTGCATCACTAATACAACAAAGACTTTAACTTGAACAATAGTAAATCCGACATAACGTATAATGTCTATCATTTACACGAGACAACCTAAGTAAAAACTAAGAAGAAGAAAACAGGGCCAGAGAGACACATAAATAGAAGGCCAAGAACATACCTTTTCTCGCAAAAAATATGCCCAGTTCTCGTGGAAAAGCAGCCTAAACGAGTTCCACGTTTTCATCCGTCAAAATAAATTGACATCCGTCCTTAATGTGAATCATAGGTGCATCCATCTCATCCAATAGATCAACGGATTCATCGCTGTCAACCACATCTTGTTGCATGTCAGACACTTCTGAACGGGTTGCATCAGAAACACCACCTGATTTAGGCGTAGCTTTGCTCCACTTGACGACATAAAACGTGTGCCCGTGTCTTACCTTCACACGGTCTATGGAATCAAAGTCATATTGCCCATACAATAGACTCTTTATTAGATGTGCGGCCATTTCGCTCGAGAAAATGGTGGAGAGCATAGGAAGTATCCTTTGACGATGGTTCCCAATGCTGATGAAATGCTAAGAAATCAACCAACAGTTCAATTTTTTGGCTTCCCCATGATATACATGGGCCATCATTTCCCGTTCAAAAAGATAATATTAAAAAAAATAGAGTCCAAGATGGAAAGACAAGTCTACAAAAGCAAACCAAACGAAAAAAGATAAAAGAACATTGTCAGAACATAAATTAGGTCACACTTTATGGCATATTCTTCCCAATTTCGACTTCAAGGCTGGATTGCACAACATTAGGTGAGGCTTTCTTCCTTTCTTTCTTTCTTTCTTTTTTACCCCCCTCTTAATTTAAGGAAATGGGAACCACACAATCTGGTACGACCCTTCCATTCTCTTTTTCTTTCCATTTTGACATTATATTTCCAAAAAAGAATGACGGTTGATCTAGTGACTTGCAAAAAATGATTTACAAGTCTTGGTGCAAGTAATGTCTGTTCTGTCCAGTCCAGAAAAAGAAATACTAGACAAAGCAGATACCCCTAGCACCAACAAATAAATAAATAAATAAAAAGGACAAAGAATATGTATATACTTGTAAGAAACATAAATTAGATCACACTTTATCGCACACTCTTCCCAATTTCGACTTCAAGGCTGGATTGCACAACATTAGGTGAGGCTTTCTTCCTTTCTTTCTTTCTTTCTTTTTTATCCCCCTCTTAATTCAAGGAAATGGGAACCACACAATCTGGTACGACCCTTCCATTCCCTTTTTCTTTCCATTTTGACATTATATTTCTAAAAAAGAATGACGGTTGATCTAGTGATTTGCGAAAAATGATTTACAAGTCTTGGTGCAAGTAATGTTTGTTCTGTCCAGTCCAGAAATATTAGACAAAGCAGATACCCCTAGCAGCAACAAATAAATAAATAAATAAAAAGGACAAAGAAGATGTATATGCTTGTAAGAAACGTCAGAACTAGAGTTTCATGAATCACTTGAGGATGGTAATAAAGACATATTCAAATATTCTTCTCTCTCTCAACATGCCTTTGTGTATATGTGCCCACTTGAGAGAGAGAGACTTTAAGTCCTTAATCAAACTATTGATTGCTTACACCAGTAAAATGCTAGGAGTCGAACATACCAGTGAAAGAACCATGGTTGTCGCACATATACATTTCAATTATTTCGCGATTGGGAAAATTTGGCTCCAAAGCAATCTTGGAAGAAACTCTGTCAAACCAATGGTCTTGCTTCTTTCGCTCCTTTTCTTTCCGTCCCTACGATTCAAAATGCTCTTAATAAAGATAGGAGATAGCAAAGATTGGAGAAAATCATAAATGAAAGACTAGTTTGAATCTAAACTAAAGATCTAACAAGGCATGACATAGTGTATGAAAAAGGATAAAATGTCCAACTATGTACCACGTCAAAAGACATACAATCACATTTAAACCCTTCTGGCGTTTTCTTGCAACCCCTATTAGAACTAGTAGAGCAATATGATAGATACCACACAGATAGTAGCGAAATGATAGGAAAAAGAAGCTGGGAATTTGTATTAATGGAAGCCAATCGGAAATATAGAAAATACAAGAAAGTAGGATAGGTATTGAGCTTTCGAGAGGCTCAATTCTCTCCCAGAGGAACTACTTTTCTTCACTCACTAATTGCCTGCCTTTTCTCACGGAATTCCCCCTACTTATTCCATTACAACTGAATTCCCCTACAACTAACACAGATTCCCAGGCCCCCACACAAGTTTCCCAAATAGACCTTACCGTACCAACTAATTTCCCCCCCTCACGTGCTTGCCACGCCTAGCATAAGTGAACCAAATAGGAGGCTTATCAGTACTCCCCTCCCAATGAGTCACCTTGTCCTCAAGGTGAAACATGGGAAACTGTCCTTGGATCAACTCAAAAGGTTCCCACATGGCCTCTGCAGGAGACATATTTTTCCACTGAATCAGCACCTCTAGTGGGTGTGCACCAGTTGCCGAAGACGTGCGCAATCCTAGTACTTTCTCTGGCTCGATCAACAGCTCATACTCTTCAGTCAGGTGGGGGAGGCAGCGCGGAGATCACCGACGCGGCGCCAACCGCGCGACGGAGCTGGGAGACGTGGAATACGGGATGAAGAGAATAAGACTCGGGCAACTGGAGTCTATAGGCGACGGATCCTACTCGCGCAAGGACTTTGAAAGGCCCATAAAACCGGGGAGCGAGCTTCTCATTAGGACGTCGAGCTAAGGATTTGAGACGATAGGGGCGGATCTTCAAGTAGGCCAGGTCCCCAACTTCGAACTACACATCCCGGCGATGCCTATCTGCTTGGTGCTTCATTTTCTGTTGTGCCCGCAGCAACTGCTGGTGTAATTCCTCCAAGACAGCGTCGCGGTCCCGCAGTTGCTGGTCCACCGCCGAGAAGGGAGTGGAACCAGCCTCAAACCGCAGCAAACAGGGAGGGTCCCGACCATAAACCGCATGGAAGGGCATGGTTCGTGTGGCCGTGTGAAACGAAGTATTGTACTAATACTCTGTCCATGGCAGCCAACGCGCCCACATCCTAGGCCGGGTGGAAGCAAAACAGCACAAGTACGTCTCCACGGAGCGATTGACAACGTCGGTCTGCCCATCCATTTGAGGGTGGTATGCCGTGCTATGCTTGAGCACCGTTCCCTGAAGACAGAGGAGTTCAGTCCAGAACTTGCTCATGAACACCTTGTCCCTGTCGGAAACAATGGAAGAGGGAATGCCATGGAGGCGAACTACCTCTTTCACGAAGAGTCCTGCTACCGATTGGGCCGTGAAGGGGTGCCGGAGTCCCACAAAATGGGCATACTTGCTCAGCCGATCCACGACGACTAAGATAGTGTCGACCCCCTCGGAACGCGGAAGCCCCTCGATGAAATCCATCGAAACATCCTCCCAAATGCGGTCCGGTATTGGCAACGGCTGCAGCAAACCCCCAGGAGCCAGGGTGGTATTCTTGTTTTGTTGGCATACGGCGCACTGAGCCACATACTGGAGGATATCCCACTTCATCCCTGGCCAATAGAAACAGCCCTGCACTCTCTTAAGGGTCTTCAAATAGCCTGAGTGGCCGCCCACGACGCCGTCATGCAACTCCTTGAGGATAGTACCCACCAACGGTGAGGAGCGTGGCACCACTAGCCGGTTGTGATATAACAATCGCCCTTGCACGAGGCTATACCCCGCAGGACCAACGCTGCCCCGTTTAAGGGTGTCAACCGCGGCCTGAAGCTTCTCATCCCCCACAACATGCACGTCGAGGTCCCCTAGTACTAGGGAGTATGGAGCAGCCAGGGCGGCGAGGGAAGGAAGTGGTTCCCGGTGGGATAAGGCGTCCGCGGCCTTGTTGTCCAAACCCGGCTTTTAGTGAATATCGAAATCATATCCCATGAGTTTGGTGAGCCACTTCTGGTACTCGGCGCTAACCTCCCGTTGTTCTAGCAAGTATTTAAGGCTCCGTTGGTCGGTGCGGACCACAAAGCGGCGGCCCAGAAGGTAGTGGCGCCACTTGCGGATGGCCATCACAATAGCCATCAATTCTCGCTCGTATGCGGATTTCAAACGCGCGCGATAGGAGAGGGTTTGGCTGAAGTAGGCGAGGGGGCAGTTGTTTTGCATCAACACCGCTCCAAGGCCATGGCCGGACGCATCCGCCTCCACCACAAAAAGCTGAGTAAAGTCGGGTAAGGCCAAGACTGGCACTGTTGTCATGGCATGCTTGAGGCGGGAAAAAGCCTCTGTGGCCGCGGCATCCCAGTGGAAGCTGTCGTGCTTAAGGAGCTGGGTGAGCGGCCAAGCCAGTGTGCCATAACCAGCCACGAACCGGCAGTAGTAACCTGTAAGCCCGAGGAACCCTCGTAGCTCCCGTAGCGTAGTTGGCGTTGGCCAATAGAGCATGGCCGAGATTTTAGCTTCATCCGCTGCAACCCCGTCGGCGGAAATGATATGGCCAAGGTACTCCAATTGGGATTTGTAACGCCCCCAACGCTAAACCAGTCTGAGGCTGAATTTAGCGAGGTGGTGCTACTTAAAACATACTTTATATACTTAAAATAATGTCATTTTTAAGATGCGGAAACTTGTGGTTGATTTCATCACAAAATTTTCGTAAAGGTTTTTGAACAAAATGAGTCAGTGTGCAAAATGATATCAACCACAAATCTTAGACATTAAACAGTTATTCAAAAGTGACATAGTAACAAAAAAAAAACATTTTGAGCCCATCTATTGTTTGGAAGTACATATAAGCAAGATGTCAGATGTAGGACTTAGAGTGCTCAGCCAACCTTGGAAATCATTATTTTTTTTTACTCTTCGATAACAACAACATCATCTGCATCACAAGGTAAAACTAATGAGCAAAAACTCAGTAAGTAGATTTCAAATAAAGTAAGTATCTAAAATCTCCATGGCTGAAATCTCTTTGTTAAACATTGTTCATAAACTTTCATACATATTCTTAGTTTAGGTATATGATACAGAACTTCGGTTCTAAGTAAGCCTCTCTATACAGGACCTTCTCTAATTTTGGCCAATTCTCTTCTCTTAAACACTAAGCGGGGTTTTTAGAATCTCTTTCTCTTGTGATCAACAAGAGACTTCCCACTAACATTTTTCTCTAGTTGTCTCAAAGAGACAGTTTCTCTAATTTGGGGTACCGGTCCCTCGCACGGCCGCACCCCTGCTTCCCCAGCCTCTCATCCATATACCATACCATAAAATCTCTTAAAACATAAAAACATAATAAGCATAAATCATAATCTCTTTCAAAATAATTAATCATGAATACTCTTTGAACATAATCATATAAGAATTTCATAAGAGAATAAACTTGCATAATCACAATTCTGAACAAGTTATGTCAAATAAGTCTTGTGATGCAGAAAATGCTTTAACTCTACTTACCTGAATTTTGATCACCACTTTGCAAGCACAAACTAGCTGGTTGTGGGGAGCCTTCAATGTGCTAATTAACCTTTAAAAAACCATAGTTTTCAAAAATCACATTCATATCATCATTTAACAAAACACATAACTGCGCAATGTTACGAAAATATTCATAACAACTTCATCAAAACTCAAAATATTATGAGACCAGTGGCAAATAAAAGTAAACTCAAAACCCTCTTTTTAGTGCTACTACATGATAAGTTTCAGATTTTTCAAACTAACCAAAAACAGCCCGAAATCTAGATTGAAGTATAATCTCGTCAGGAAAATGAAAGCTTTTTAACTGAACTTATAAAATTCATAACTAAATGTAGAAAAAATCCGTTTGGAGTTATTCAAAAACTCACGTAAAGCTTGAGATGTATACTTTAATAGAAAAATGTAAGATCTGTCAAAATCATAAGTATATATAGCACGGAAACAGAATCTACATGAGCTGTACAGAAGACTTATATTTAAACATTTCATCAAATACCTAGCATGCAGATCTTAATCTTCAAAGACCACTCTCCAAAACATGAATCATCATCTTAATAAGAGTTTATCTTCAAATAATCATCAATAATATCAAGCTAAAATCATCAATTTCGCCCAGAAACCAATATTTGAACCAAAACCTCAATAAACTCATTTTTAAGAGTCTACAACCAACATGCATGATAAACCCCATCAAAAATCCGAATCTCAAGTAGGATTTCAACATCTTAATCTCTGAAATCTTAGTTCCTAACATAAGAAAGAAGTTACCTCAAAGAAAAATGTGTTTCCAAGTGAATAGAAGCTCAAAACTTGGTGATTATTTTTGGTTCTAGGTTTAAAACGAGTTGAGATGGGCTGATTGAGTCTTTAGCTCTTTCTCTCTTAAAAACCTAGGTTTGATTTTGAGTTTTGGGTGAGAAAAGGAGTGAGAGGAGAGAAGAAAAGGTTATGGTCGGAGTTCTAGGTTTTTTT
>NW_010363282.1:115048-127445 GCF_000414095.1 Morus notabilis
CACTGCACATTAAAACTGAAAACTTGATTAGCAAAGCTATAAGTTTAATAAAATCATATGATAGCTATAATAATAAAATATAATGCCAACAAATAACTTTGAGGTAAATGGTAAATGTGGTGCATGATTTTAATTTATAAAATTTATTTATTATTGGCTTAAGTCTTAATTAAATCTCGGGTATTACAGGATTGACCGAACTCACACTTCTTCTCATTGGCAAATAACTGGTGCGCCCCCAAAATGTCTAGTACCCTTCGCAAATGGATGATATGATCGTCCATGGTCCGACTGTACACTAAAATGTCATAAAAAAAAATGAGTACAAACTACCGCAGATGCTCCTTGAAAATCTCATTCATGAGAGCCTGAAAGGTTGCCGGGGCATTGGTAAGCCTGAAAGGCATTACCAAGAACTCATAGTGGCCATCGGGGGTTCGGAATGCAGTCTTAGGAACGTCCTCTTGCTTGACACGGATTTGATGATATCCCGACTTGAGATTGAGTTTGGAGAAAACCGTGGCCCCCTGGAGCTCGTCCAATAACTCATCAATCATTGGAATCAGAAATTTGTCCGGCACTATCGCTTTATTCAATGCGCGATCATCCATGCAAAACCTCCAGCTACCGTCTTTTTTCTTAACTAGCAGAACTGGGCTCGAATAAGGGCTAATACTTGGCTGAATTATCCCTGCCGCCGACATGTCCCTCACCAGGCGCTCAATCTCGGTCTTTTGAATCTGCGGATACCTGTAGGGCCGCACGTTTATTGGCGCAATGCCCAGTTGGAGCGTGATCGCATGATCTCGTCCGCGACTCGGTGGTAGCCCCTGTGGCCACTTGAAGATACGCCGATGCTGTTGCACTACCTCCACAAGGGCCTGTGGAATGACCACCTGCTTTTCCCCATCTTCCACAGAGATGCTTCCCAATTCCAGCAGCACCCCTTCATCCTGCTCACGGAAAGCCTTAACCATGGCCTTAAGTGATGCCCGGGAGTAACATAGACTGGGATCCCCTTGGAAGGGTCCCCCCCCAGCCAGAACTTCATCGTCAAAGTCTTCCAATTCACCTGCATGCCACCCAGGGATTCAAGCCACTGCATGCCCAAGATTACATCTGCACTGCCTAGTTCCAGAGGTAGGAAATCCTCAATGATCTCAATGTTCTGGAGGGTTATCACGACCCCTTTACTTATCCCCTCTCCTTTTATGGTTATTCTCGTGCCCATCAACACCCCATAGCAATTAGTCCCCACCTTCGGGATCCCCAATTTTTCAACCAACGCTACCGAGATGAAGTTATGTGTGGCCCCACAATCGACCATCACCACCACCTCTTGCTAGCCAATTCGCCCATTAACCTTCATGGTTTTTAGGGTGGTCAGGCCAACTACAGAATTAATGGACAGTTCCACTGTCTCGTGGACCTCCTTCGCGCTTCCTTCCTGCCCTTCCTTCTCGGCCTCATCCCACTCACCTACTTCTATCTCATCATTAATCATTAAAATGTGAAGTTCCTTGTTTTTGCAACGGTGGCCAAATGAGTATTTCTCATCGCAACGAAAACAAAGTCCCTTGTCCCTCTTAGCTTGCCATTCTGCACCAGTCATTTTCTTAAAGGGAAGAGGGGCACTGGATGGGTTACCTGGAGGACGTGGCCCCTACGCCTGGGCCTTTGGGATTGAAGGGAGCTGTCCGGTTGGACTCGCCGAGGGGCCCCCACTCGACGTCCGTCCCCATGGCCCCGTCACAGCTATTCGGTTCGGTCGTACATGCTATTCCTGTCTTCGACCTGTTGGGCATACTCTATGATCTGGGTCAACCCGCTGGGGTTAGCCAAACGGACCTCCGCCCGAACTTCCGGTTTTAGCCCGTTGATAAACGTGCTCTCCATCACCTTTTCTGAAACTTCACTTAGCGGAGAAGCCAAGAGTTCAAACCTCCGACGATACTCCCGTACCGACCCCTCCTGGCAGAGAGCCAGAAATTTTTCGCAGATGGACCCCTCCTGGGTCAAACGGAATCGATCCAGCACGTGAACCCTCAGTTCCTGCCAGCTGCGAATAGGCCTCCGTCCATCCACCCATTGAAACCAAGCCAAGGCCTCCCCATCCATGCAGATCGCCGCCGCCTGTAGCTTCTCGGGCTCTATCAACCGATTGATCGCGAAGTATCGCTTAGCACGGAACAGCAAGCCCTCTGGATTCTCCCCGTCAAACATGGGCATCTCCAACCGGCGCGTGCAAGGTTCACCTCGATCCCAATCGGAACGCTCAATCCCGGTGGGTCCACTGGGTCGACCCTCCTCCCCCGCGGCGCACGTCGCCCCCTAGTTCGAGGACTCCGGGTGGAGCAATTTTCCCTTATTTCCCCTATTTCCTCCCAGTCGCGACAGATCCTCCAACTTCTGGAGCGCCTGTTCCACCCAATTGAGCACCGACATCCGCGTCACGATGGTATCAAGGCTCCTCTCCAACACCGCAAGGCGTTGTCGGTCTCCTCGGAGCTCCCGCAACTCCCGCTAAAACTCCCCCGGGTCTACTTCTTCCGTCGGTGCCTGTTGTTCCTCCCCCCGGTCCTCCACCACCTCTCCTCGGCCTGCAATCCTTCTGTTTACCATATTCCGATGACTTGCTCTGATACCAGGTGATAGATACCACACAGATAGTAGCGAAATGAAGGGAAAAAGAAGCTGGGAATTTGTATTAATGGAAGCCAATCGAAAATACAGAAAATACAAGAAAGTAAGATAGGTATTGAGCTTTCGAGAGGCTCAATTCTCTCTCAGAGGAACTACTCTTCTTCACTCACTAATTGCCTGCCTTTTCTCACGGAATTCCCCCTGCTTATTCCATTACAACTGAATTCCCCTACAACTAACACAGATTCCCAGGCCCCCACACAAGTTTCTCAAATAGACCTTAACGTACCAACTAATTTCCCCCCCTCACATGCTTGCCACACCTAGCATAAGTGAACCGAATAGGAGGCTTATCACAATATTTACAAGAATTCTTCAAATGATCTCGCGTGCTACCAGGATGCCAACAGAAAGAACAATGAGAAAGCTTTTTCTTCGGTACGCTTCTATCTAAAGACGGTACAAGATCATCCACAAATTTAGTATAACACTGGAATGCAGAAATACTCTTGTTGCCTATTCCACGTAACCTGCATGCACATAAAAGATTTGAGCAAAATATTTCACTATAAACAAGTTTTCAACATCAGCATGTTAATATCATATGAAGCAACTTAAAAGCATACTTAGTCAATATCTCATCTTCACCCAAAGTTTGGACAAAACGAAGAGCTGTCTCAAGCCCAATTCCTTGCACCCCACTTATATCATGATCATTCCCCACCAAAGAGAGATGGCTATCAATTGTTCCCTCTTTAAACCAAGACCAGCTTCAATATCTGACATGTAGTAGCATTCAAATGGTTCCTGTATATTATGAGATTCTCAAACTAGCAAAATAATTGGGCATAACAACTTGTTGAAAATAGAAGCTTCGAGTTCAAGAATAGTAGTCCATAAGAGAAAATTGTTGAAAACTAGGGATTGGAAAATTATCTTTGTATTTTCGTATATTGAATAATTACATAGCTAAGTATTTATAGAATTTACATAGAGAGAAAATAGGAAAGAATATCTACCACAATCCCTGAAAAACAGGGATTGTTAAAACTAATTTTCCTAATTGATTTCCTACCTAAAATACCTCTCGACACTCCCCCTCAAGCTGAGGAATGAATAACTTCCATTCCCAGCTTGGTTACAATCTCATGAAAATTAGACCCACTTAATCCTTTTGTTAAAACATCAGCTAGTTGACTTCCCGAAGGAACATAAGACATACATATGAGTCATTCTTCCAACTTCTCTTTGATGAAGTGTCTATCAATCTTAATATGCTTTGTCCTATCATGTTGAATAGGATTATGAGCAATGTTGATTGCTGACTTGTTGTCGCAGTAAAGCTTCATAGGTTCCTCCCACTTGACTCTCAAATCATCTAGAATAATTTTCAGCCAAAGTAGTTCACACATCCCTTGAGCAACAGCCCGAAATTCAACTTCTGCAGATGATCTAGCCACAACATTCTGCTTTTTGCTCCTCCATGTGATCAGATTACCTCCAAGAAATGTACAATAGCCAGTTGTTGATCTTCTATTCACTATAGAACCTGCATAATCTGCATCTGTATATACTTCTAACGTCAAAGCAGAGTTCTTTTTGAACAAAATTCCTTTTCCGGGACTGCCCTTCAAGTATTGCAATATTCTATGTGCAGCTTGAAGGTGAGGCTCTCTCGGATCATGCATAAATTGGCTGATCACACTCACTAAGTAGGCTATATCCGGCCGAGTGTGTGTGAGATATATGAGTCTCCCAACTAGCCTTTGATACATTCCCTTGTCCACTGGCGGTTCCTCTCTTGCTTCACTTAATTTCTGGGTTGAGTCCATAGGAGTGGCAGCCGGTTTGCACTCAGCCTTTCCAGTTTCTATCAAAAGATCAGTCACATACTTCCGTTGGGATACAAAGATGCCTTGTCTAGAGTATGCCATCTCAATCCCAACGAAATACTTCAATTTCCCAAGTTCCTTTATCTCAAATTCCTGAATCAATCTTCTCTTCAAGTCATCTTTCTCCTTCTCATCATTCCCGGTTATGATAATATCATCAACATACACAAGTAAGGTAGTCACTCCCCCTGAGGCCGAATGCTTGAAGAACAACGTGTGATCACCTTGACTTTGCCTATAATCCGAATCTTTCATTACCTTAGCAAATCTGCCAAACCATGCTCTAGGGGACTGTTTTAGCCCATATAGAGCCTTTTTAAGCTTGCAGACTTTGTCACTGGTTTAATTCCCCTCAAACCCTAGCGGGATGCTCATATATATCTCCACATCCAAGTCTCCATGGAGAAAGGCATTTTTCACATCATATTGTAGCAATGGCCAGTCAAAATGGGCTGCTAATGACACTAAAGTCCTCACGGTATTCATTTTTGCCACCGGAGCGAATGTCTCCTGATAATCTACCACATAAGTCTGAGTGTACCCTTTCGCAACTAACCTTGCTTTATATCTCTCAAGAGTTCCATCAGCCTTATACTTTAATGCAAATACCCATTTACAATCAACTATGTTCTTTCCTTTTGGTCTCTCAACTATCTCCCATGTTTGATTCTTTTCCAGAGCCTCTAATTCCTCTCTCATAGCATTCCTCCACTCCTCCTTCAATAATGCCTTAGAAAGTGTATTTGGTGTGGAGATTGTGTTTAGGCTAACCATAAACCTCTGGTGGGATGATGACAGGCGTTTAGGTGAGACATAATGGGAAAGAGGGTATAGTGGCCTCTTGGAGCATTCTCAGGATTTTTTCCTGATGGCAATGGGCAAATGAGAGTCATCGGCCAAACCTTCAACTGTTTCAGTGTCTAGGAGTGAATCTGTACTCACCATGCCTTTATTCTTAGGACTCGGGTTGATCTCTTGGACTTGTGTCAGGTTTGGGGCTTTTGCCCTTCTCGTATACACCTGAGAAAATCTTGGATGAACCTCAGTAACTTAACTGGACAGGCTCTTGGGGTTGACAAGTAGGGTCGGTTTCTGTGTTGGAAGACTCGGGCTCTTGGGAAGGACTTGATGGAGTGACTGGAGTGATGACTAAGGGGGAATGAGAGGTAGAGGGAAGAGCAAGTGGCTCAAAAAACTCAAACGACTCAGACCAAGTACCATCTTCACGATTAGTTGTCTCCCCCTAAAGATGGGACTTAGAGAAATAAGATTTGTTTTCAAAGAAGGTAACATCAACTGAGATATAGAATTTTCTTGATGGAGGATAATAGCATTTGTACCCCTTTTGTGTTGATGAATAGCCAACAAAAATGCATTTGGTTACACGGGGGTCTAACTTCCCTCTGTTTGGGCGGTGGACATGTACAAAGGTTGTGCATCCAAATATTCTAGGTATAAGGCCATTTGAGGTTCTAAAGTGAGGGTAGTGTGCATTAAGAATTTCCATAGGACTCTTGTTGTCAAGTACACGGGAGGGTAGTCTATTTATCATGTGTGTGGCTGTTAAGACGGCTTCCCCCCAGTAGGATTTAGGCATGTTCCCATGAAACAACAAGGCTCTAGTGACATTTAATAGGTGCCCATTTTTCCTCTCAGCTATCCCATTATGTTGGGGTGTATCCACACAAGAAGAAGTGTGAATAATTCCTTCCTTTTGAAAATAGGGTGATAAAACTTGGTTGAAATAATCCCTAGCATTGTCTAACCTAAAGGTTTTTATTCACCCCAAATTGGTTTTGGATCATGGAGTGGAAGCTGTGAATAATATTACTGACATCAGATTTTTATTTAAGTAAAAACAGCCAGGTTACACGTGTGCAATCATCAATTAATGAGACAAACCAACGAGCCCCTGATACATTAGGAATAGTAGATGGACCCCAAATATCACTATGAATCAATTGAAAAGGAAAACGCTTCTTTTATTAATGATAGGAAAAGGAACACGAGTATGTTTTGCTAGTTCACAAACATCGCAATGAAACTCAGAAACATCAATTCCTATGAACAATTGTGGAAACATAATTTGTAGGACTCTAAAGGACGGGTGACCAAGACGATAGTGGTGAAGCCAAATGGCATCTTTATTGGAGGAACTGAGAAGAGACACGTGCAAGTTACTGGCGGTTTTCTTTGAAATTTCTAGGTGGTAGAGACTGTTTCTTTCCTTAGCAAGTCCAATCTTCCTCCCCGAGGCCTGATCCTGAAGAACACAATGAGACAAGAAAAATATTGCACAACACTTAAGATCAGTTGTAAGTTTTTTAATAGAAATAAGATTAGCTAATAACTTCGGCACATGCAAGACATTTTTAAGGACCACGGAGGGATTAATATAAACATCTCCTAAACCTGCCACTGTAGCTAATTCTCCATTTGCTACGATAATCTTCCTATTACTCGGATAAGGAGTATATGTATGGAAAAAATGTGAGGAGTGTGTCATGTGGTCCGTGGCTCCGGAATCTAATATCCAAGAATCATCAAAAAAATTTCCAGAAGTGTGCAATCCATAAGAAATCACTGGTTTTACCTGAGAGAACTAAGGACCTAGCTCCGGATGGTTTTTCAAGAGAACTCAATAGACTCCGTAATTTTTCAATCTCATCCCTTTTGAATCATATCTCTTCTCCCTTAAATCCCTTGTTGTCCGCTCCTTCTTCAGCCTTTGCTTGCTCCGTGAGATGAGCTTGGGGCCTTTGTTGTCTACCACGTGTTCCCCACTCACTGTTTGGAGGTTTGCCATTCAACTTCCAGCAATTTTCCTTGGTATGCCTCGACTTCTTGCAGTAGGTGCGCCACAAATTATCTCGATTTTCCCTTCTCTGGTTCTCCCTTCCTGAATTCCTTGGCTGGTCATCCTTATTCTTCTCCTGATGTTCCGATTTAGTCACCAGGGCAGACCCTTCCATACCACTCGATTTTTCTAGTATCACATTCTTTCGGCTCTCCTCTCCACGAATAATTGAGATGGCCTCTTCCAGTGAAGGAACATCCTCCTTACTGAGTATTTGTAACCGAACTTGATCAAATTCAGAATTTAAACCAGCCAAAAAATCATACACTCTGTCACCTTCAATGTATTTCTTGAGAATTACTGCATCACCCGGGCACTTCATCTCGAACACTCGGTAGTTATCCAATTCCTGCCACATGATATGCAGAAAATTGGCATACTCTGTGACAGTCATGTCTCCTTGCTTCATTCCATTTGTCTTGATCTTTATCTCATAAACCTGGGCAGCATCACGTGCCTTCGAGTAGGTACGTTGAATGTAATCCCATATCCCCTTCGCACTAGCCAGAAACATACAAGTATCACTAATGGTTGGTTCCATTGAATCCCACAGCCATGACATAATCATTGAATCCTCCTAATCCCATGCCACAAATCCAGGGTCTGTTTTTGCTAGTCTAGTCCCAAGCAGATGGCTGATTTTTCCCTTTCCTTTAAGGTACGTGCGAACGACTTGGGACCACTTGAGATAGTTTCTCCCGTTGAGTCGATAAGAGGCTCTAATATTCTACAAGTCTCCGGTTTTCTGGGCAGGAGAAGCCTCCTCAATAGTCACGGTAGTGCTGGTGGCCTTGGAATCGGACATAATTGAATGAAGGGGAAGAAAAAGTGGATTCAAGGAGAGGATAATGCAGTAATGGCCAGCAGCAATGAAGGCTGCTTGATAGCAACGGCAACAATAAAGGCGCTTGGCAGCAACGGCAGCGATGAAGGCTACTTGGCAGCGACGGTAGCGATGAAGGCTACTTGGCGGCGTAAAACCCCAGAGAATCGCCCTAGGGCTCTGATACCATGTTGAAAACTATGGATTGGAAAATTATCTTTGTATTTTCGTATATTGAATAATTACATAGCTACGTATTTATAGAATTTACATAGAGAGAAAATAGGAAAGAATATCTACCACAATACCTGAAAAACAGGGATTGTTAAAACTAATTTTCCTAATTGATTTCCTGCCTAAAATACCTCTCAACAAAAATGTATGCAAGTAGCAGGAAATAAACACTTGGTTTAGAAGAGTACAACCTCTGCTCTTATAAGGAGGAAAATGTCATTAAGTTTCTTAGGGTGTGTCCTTTTCACAACTCAAATTTCTTTTATATGAAAGAAAAAAACTGTAACAAAAAAGTTGAATTTCAATTTTTGTGAGAGAAAACACTGTAGTAAAAGAACTTGAGCTGTGATTTGAGTTGTGAAAAGAACAAGGCCTTAGTTTTTACATATTGAACTTTCTTCGGACCTTTCCTCAATTATCTTTTTTCTTAACTGAGGAAGTTAAATCACTCGAATAATGTGTGTTTTATGGGTACTAACAGAATGTAGAACCATAAGAGATGATGACTTCAGATGGACTCACTGTCCTATTATATATTTTCTAAGCTAATTATATGGACAACACATAGACGTAGAACAACACATTTTGTTTTTTTTTTTTCATTGTAAGAAAATTAATTGCGCAATTGAAGAATTTTTTCAGTCAACTTAAAGTAGAACCAATGCTCAACTGCATAATAAAAGACCTATTAAGAAACTAAAACTTACTTTGGAGTTCGATCTAAAGCCTTCTATCACACATGTAGCACCAAAGAGAAATGCATCACTATCAGATGTGATGCAAGCGTCTACATGACCTTCATGGTCTAACTGGGCACACAGTGCTTCAGCCTCTTCTTTTGCTTTCAGAACAGGCATCCCAAATAGCTCAAGTAGTTCCTATTGAATCATTGTTAGTGATAACAGGTGAAAAACATTCTACAAGCATTACCCATAAAATCTATAAAAATATTTATAAAAAAAAACGCTTATCCAAGCATGAGTTAGGTGGGGTACAGTTGTGATAAAAACATATTTTAGCTAGAAGTAAATTGTTCATGCAACTTCAGCTACATCAAAAATAAACTTGAACCCAAAAAGCTATGCACAGATAGTGTACTTTTGGGTAACAAAAAACTTTATATTGATGAATGGAAATCAATACAAGGGGCGAGGACAAAGAGTCCTCAAAAAGCAAACCAACAACGATGAAACCAACAAAAACGAAAGGCAAAAACAGAAAACCATAACAGCCAAACTATGCACAGAGATCTTTAATCCGCGTCTAAAGAAACATGTTATTATGCTAACTACCAATCTCATTAGCACAGGCTCGGTACACAGACCCAGTTTAAGCCAAATATGTACTGAATAACCACATTTTTTCTCCTAATATGACTTTATTTTTGTCTTTATTTTTCTTCTAAAACACATATAGTAACATGGATGCTCATGGAAATTTCATGGAAAGTAAGATTATTAAGTGTTATTCTTGCTATCACTTCATAAAAGTGATCCATGGAAAGTAAGATTATTAAGTGTTATTCTTGATATCACCTCATGAAAGTGATAGACTTCTCTTCAATTATTCCTGGGATGGGAGGGAGAAATTTCACGGGAAGTAAGATTATTAAGTGTTATTCTTGCTATCACCTCATGAAAGTGATAGACTTTTTCGTGAAACAACCATGAAATAAAGAATGCAATACCCTTCAGATTCAATGTAGCCTTTTTTTTTTTTACTCATCACAAAGCAACAAACTATCAAGATAAATTCAGATCCTTTCCTCATTTTCCTCAACCACCAAAGAAGAGTTACGGCCCAAAAATACTCATTGAGACACCAAATTTTAAATAACAGAACCATGGTGTCAAAAGCACAACCCACCACACATTCTTGAACACACTTGACAAATGCACGGTTCCTTTCAACCGAAACCCCATCTTCAGCCTCAGGAAAGCTAGACAAATCAATGCCAGAAGAATGATAGAATCTCGCAATCCTTGCTCGTGACTTCAATGGAGAAGGAGTTCCATCAATTACAAAGACTGGGAATGCTCCAAACTACAGCAACACCCAAGTACCCAACAGGTTCAGACAAAAAAAAAAATGAAGTGACCTTTTCCATTATAATTATTTGCCCCCAAGGCCCCAACTTGAGTAGTTTACAAAGTAAACATTTTATCTTACTTGAAGACAGTATCTAAGCAACCAAAAACACTTCAAATACAAAGGGCAAGTTTGGTAGCATTTTGGAAATGGTTTTGTTCTGGGTATGAAAAATGGGTTTTTTTTTTTTTATTAGTGTTAGTACTGTTTCCGAAAATGTCTTTAGTTGTTTTTATAGAGAGATATTTTTTACTATAATAAAAAAGTAAAACTGTATTTGGTTATATTTTTGAAAATATTTGTTTTGCCTTAGAAAATGAAAAATACAAAACAAATTCTCGCTTGTTTGCCTGGCGGTAAATACGTGCTCCTTCCTACAGTGTTGAGGTCTGCAGTTCAAATTCCCAATGCCAATTAAAATAAAAAATAAAAAAACATCCGATTTTTAGAAACAAATGCAGGGAGCTTCATAGCAATTTTTTTGTCCATGTTAAGTTATTTTAGAGAGTGGCCAAAGCAGTTTAGTTACAGACATACCTAAGAAACCAAAAACACGGCTCAAACTAATCAAAAAATTCACATTTTTAGACACAAAATGTATTGAGCATCGTACCAATATTCACTTTTACCCCGTTCTATTAAAAATTGCCCAGTTCAGTTTAGATGGACACATTACCTTAAAAACCTAAAACACTTCAAATACAAAAATATATAGACCAACTGCATTTCAGTTCTAGTTTCTCAGAAACGAAACAGAAAGAGGAAAACGAGAAAGATACGGAACCTTGGAGAAGAGATTGATGGTATGAAAGAAGGTGAGCCTGAGATGCGGATTTCGAGCGTTGGACTTGAGAGCAGTCTCGTGCTGGACGATCCAAAAAAAAAAAGGTCAATGGCGACTCGCTTGTTCCGCAAGAAATCGAAGCCCTCGTTCCGGGCATAGGGTTTGAGCAAGTCCCAGAATTTGCCTCCAACCCCCATTGATTTCTCAGAGAAATTATTACCCACATTGGAGAGGCCAAGGAGGGTTTAAGCCATTTATGGTTTAACTGATAAACAAGTAGGAAGAGCGATTTTTTTTTTGTTTTTTTGTCGAAAGGAGTAGGAATAGTGCTAGAACGTCGGGTCGGCGGGCCGCCGGAAGCCCGAATTTTTTCAGGCTCGGGCGGGCCGGCCCAATTCCCGCCCGTCCAAGCAAGAAATTCGGGTTCGGGCTCGGGCAGCCCGGATTTCACATGTCCACCAAGTTTGTATCTGACTTTGATCGAAGTTGCGAGAAATATGAATCCGCAAAGCAAGACATAGACGAGGTCCAGGAGGATGAAAAGGCAGTAGGCGAGTTTAAGACTGCTCTGAAGCAATTGTTTTCGGAATTCGTACCTGTAAGGAATCAAGCTGAGACTGTTGATCGAGAAATAGCTAAGCTAGAGAAACAAAATGGCTGAAATGAAGGCGAAGAATTAAGGCGCAGCTTTGTAAGCGACCCGAATTTTTTCGGGCTCGGGCGGGCCGGCCCAATTCCCGCCCGTCCAAGCAAGAAATTCGGGTTCGGGCTCGGGCAGCCCGGATTTGACATGTCCACCCTTGCCCGCCGCCGTCTAACCACCGTATACCGCCGTCCGCCGGGATTTTTTTGCATTTTTCCGACCAAGCCCGAACTGCCCGACCCGAAAATTGCCCGAAAATTGGGTGTGCCCGAATTGCCCGACCCGAAGCCCGAATTTTTGAATTTTGCCCGAATTTTTCCCGTCTACCCGACTTGCCCGACCCGCCCGAGGTGCCCGAATTACCCGAATACCCGAAAACGGCTAGGTTTTTGAATTTTTACCCGAATTCGGCCCGAAAACCCGAGTTGCCCGA
>NW_010363282.1:130468-137100 GCF_000414095.1 Morus notabilis
AATCTCGGGCGGGTCGGGTTCGGGCTCGGGCAAATCCTCGGGCTTTTCGGGCGGTCGCGGGCGGCCCGTCCAAAGTTCCAGCACTAAGTAGGAAGAGGTTCTTTCGCTTCCCAAGAAAGGAAACAAATAAGAGAAGAATATCGTTTGATGTTTAACAGAGGGAAGAAAAATGGGCTGGAGTTTTATTCGGCCCATTGTCTCAATTGTTCATTTTAGGCCCACTAAGGAAGCCCAATATATTTTAGGGAAATTTTCTAGAATCTATAACTAATAGAGATTTCAAGCCAAAAAAAAAAAAAAAAGAAAAAAAATTAAAGAAAAAAAAAACTAATAGAGATTATAGAGTATAGATAGACTAGTAACTAGTAATGTTGGATTGCATCTTTTCAAAGACCAAAATTGAAAATCTCCAGTCTGCACTGCCAAACAACCTAATTTTGTTATTCGCGTGCATTTACAAGCTCCCAAAAGCGAATTTTATTGAATGAAAAAATGAACATACATGTGTACAGTTGTATAAAAAAATATTAAATTATGTTATTTATTAAGAAATATTTCTGATAAGTTGATTTTTGTATGGTGGTTTATTAATATTTCATCCTTTCTTTATCTATTACTAGTTTGGTGACGTCCGTACGTGTTACTGTGTTAAAAACACTTGAAAATTTTATTGTTTACTTAATAATGAGAAATTTATTTATACAACTATTTAATGATTTTTAAATTTATTTTAAAAAGAAATATGTGTAAAGATAAGAATTGACAACAAAAAAATTAAGTATGGACATATTTAAAAAACTATTTTAACCAGCCAAAAATAAAATAATAAAACATGCGAAAAAATTACTCTCATATGAGTAAAGTAAGGAACAACATATTAAAAAAACACTCAACAAATTTAAAATATAAAAAATATCACAAAAAAATAAAGATAAGAAGGAACTAAGGAGGAAAAAAGAGATAAATGGAGGGACTGACGCGTGACAACCCCACGAAAAAGAGCTTTTGACTCTTTTATGTATTGTTATATTAGAAAAAAATTATTTAAACTATCGAGAAAAAATAAAATAAGAACACATGCAAAAAAATAGTTTCATAGAAGTAAATTGAGAAAAAATATATATTTAAAGAACACGCAAAAAATAAAATGTAAAAAAATCAAAAAAATAACAAAACAATTTCAAAATAAAAAATAGAGATAAAAAAGTAAAAAGAAAAAAAGATGTGAAAGGAGGGCCGGCCAATAGAAAAAAAAAAACTTTGACACTTATATGTTTGTTAGATTAGATTAGATAAAAAAAATGCTCTTGACCATATCTCACAGTTAGAAACTGACCCTAACAGTAAAAAAGTTAAATCATAGAAAGTTCTACAAAAAGAAAAACGCAAAAAGAATGCCAAATAAAGATTAAAAATATAAGAAAAGAAAAGGAAAAAATGAGTATTAAAAAATGCTCTTTTTATTTGACTATATTCAACAGCTAGAAACCGACCCTAACGATAAAGAAATCTTATCAGTGAAAGTTCTGAAAAAAAACACAAAAAAAAGGTCGAATAAAGATTAAAAAAAAATAAGAGAACAAAGAAAAAAAGGAGTAATAAAGGCCCCGTTCACTTCGCTGATTCGAGTTTAGAATTCGAGTTTTTCTACAGTAAAAAGCTCTCACAAACAATCACATCTAACTTTTTTACTACAGTAAAAAGTTCTCACATAAAATCACATCTCAACTCGAATCAGCGAAGTGAACGAAGCAAAAAAAAAGTAAAAAAGCTCTTCTTCTGTGCCGCCACGTGGCAACATGAGTGCCTCAATTAGCTTCTCCAAGAAGTTTGTTAATTTTTTTCCTTGTCTGTCCTTCTCATTTCCTCTATTGCATGCTTTGAGCTATGTTAAATTTGGAATAAAACCTCCGTACATATTAAAGTTTCTGCATTCTTTTTCAATTTTTACCGATAAAATCTCATAATTCAGAGATCAAATTTGTTTTTAGAAAAATACAGAAATTGGTTTCATATTGTTTTTGAAAACGTTTCTGCACATATGAAAACGATTTGTAAATTATGTTTGTTTAATAAATATTTTGATAACGAAAACGAAAATAAAAAACAATGGAACTAGTTTTAAAATGATTTTATTTTCTGTATGAAAATGGAAATGAAAACGTTTTTATTTTCAGGCATGAATCATTTCTGAAAATGCGTTTGGTAGTTATTTTTTCAAAAATTGTTTTCAGTCTAAAAAAACTGAAACTGCGTTTGGTAGTTTCATTTTTAAAAACATGTAATAGTATTTAAAATAATAATATATTAAATAATTAATAATTGAATTTCAAATAGAAACACTAATAATTAATATAATAATTTAAATTACATTACAAATAAATAATAAATAATTTAAAATAAGATAACTTAGTGAATGATTAGGAAAAAAAAAGTTTACTTAGTAAATAATCTTAGCTTATATTATTGCCGTATATACGAATCCCACATTTGATCAATTAGATGATTCCTAAAATTAACCATGTGATTACGTTGTCGCTGATTACCTATTTCGGATGTATCTGTTGGTATGTACTTACAAGTAAATATTGTATTTACTAAATTAATCCTTAAAAAATCTAAAGAATGTCTTCAGTCACATTAGAAACCCACTTTTTTAACATATTCAATTATCAAATGCACAAACAATTCGTGCACTCAACATATTCCTCAAGAAATTCTTGTAGTACATTGTTAACAGTATAATCATGAGAGTTGTTCTTTCTACTTTTAAATTAAAATGATTTGCTCTTCTCCGTTGGTTATGGTAGATAATCGTGGATAACAAAATGTCCAACAAATTTAAGAAAAAACGACAGAAATATTCCAGTGAAGTGGCAAAATAGATTAAAGAGAAATATTGACCTTTAAGTACTGGGTATCTAAGGCCCCGTTCATTTCGCCGATTCGAGTTTAGAATTCGAGTTTTGCTACAGTAAAAAGCTCTCAGAAACAGTCACATCTAATTTTTTTGCTACAGCAAAAAGCTCGCACACAAAATCACATCTCAACTCGAATTACAAACTCGAATCAGCGAAGTGAACGGGTCCTAGTCAACAACAACCCTCTGCACATAAATCTTTGGCTTTAAGAAACGGATTGTAATGGATAGTGTTTGTCTGCTAAATACCATTACTAGATCTGCCATTTCCTCCGATAACGATGAACGCGCGAAGTTCCACGCCTCGACGAAGATCTTAAAACTCAAAATCCATAGGAATGTTGTTGTCCTCAGATCGGAGAGAGAGAGGGAGGAAGGATATGTCGTTTCGTAAAGAGAGCAAGCAAGAGAGAGGCGGAGGCGGCGGTGAGAGAAAGAGAGACGAATGTCGAACAACGATCTCTGTTGATCATGAACGGTGGTTTGCAATAATGGTGGATCACGATCTCCAACGACGATCGATCTTGGCAAAGAGCCGTCCTTGTGTTGTATGACGTTCTCTGGCCACAAGAATTGCGAATCGCGATCTCTAACAACGGCCAATTTGGGCCAAGATCCGTCGGGTGTTGTGCAACATTCTTTGGTCTTCGCAATTCACAGATATGGTTCGCGACGACATCTTGTCAGAATTTGGTTTGCAGCGGGAGAGAAGAGAACGGCGAGAGGCAGAGGAGAGAACGGCTAGAGAAAATGAAAAGGGAAAAAATGAAAACGACTTTAATCCGTTTTCAGAAAAGCTGAAGTTTTTGGGAAAAATTCAAAAACGTTTTTGTTTTTTATTTTGATACGGTACATCTCCAAACATGATTTTCTTTCCTATTTCAATTTTTCCTCCTAGGATTCACGTTTTCAAAACCAGAAACAAACGCGCATTTAATATCATTAGAAATCATTTCTCAAACATTTTTCATAATCAATTATCATGTTGCAAATGAGAATGTACTTTCTTGATGCGTTGTTTACCTATCGTACGAATCATGGTGACGGAACGCCTTGGGAATGCGTTGTGTTCATGTCAAAAGAAAATATCCATATATTAAAATAAATTAATAACTCGTATATCAATAGTGTCCTAACGATAATTTTTTTTATCCTAGAATCACATTCTAGATCTAGAAGCACCAGTGCGTACTTAGAAGGATATTCTTATACCTAATACTAGGAGAGGAAAGGGTAGACTAAGAATTACGTGCACCGAAGTAGTTAGGAATGACATTCTAGATCTAGGTCTTAAGGAAAGTCTAATTTCAAACAAAACTGCGTAAAAAAGTGAAATCCATATAGCCGACCCTAATTAAGTTGGGATTAAGGCTTGTTGTTGTTGTTGTTGTTGTAATCTAGAATCACATTCACTAGTATAAACAGCCAGACCTATGCTGCTTCAAAAATTCACAACAAGTTTATTAAAAATCACATTAAGCTTTCCAACGATATATCATATGCATAATTTCAAATTTATTTGACCTCTGAAAACAGACTTCAAAATCAGTGCATAAATTCTAAAATAATTACAATAATACTACATATTCATGTTTAATCAAGAAATCACATTTAATCATCATCCAAATTATCAATAATCAAATAAAAAAATATACACACACATGAGTTCCTAGCATGTTTGTTAACTCATAAAATTCATGAAACAACCGATATAATTCAATAACAAGGCATAAACATGTTACTGGTAACATTCAAATAAAATAGCAATAGGATCCTAAAACAGATTAATCACACAAATTATAAACTATCTCACGTATAGACACCTATATATATCACATACATAAGTACCACCCTCAAGAATAGCAACACTTAGACGTAACAGATCACATAATTGATAAAATCATACTATTAAATATAATTCCATTATCACGTTTTCAATGAACTTATATATATATATATATATATATATTATTTATGAACATGTCACATTTACTCACATAAATGAACGCGCACACACCCACAATACATATATATAATCATACATATACATACATATAGATACAACAATCTGTGCAATATCTCAAAGCCATCATCATAGTTATTATTCAAGAAAACCAACGTCGAACATTCTCATGAAAGAAAGGAAAATATATATGTATAATTATCAACATCTTCACATATATAATTGTGTGTATACATGTGTCCAGAAATCATCTATTCATACAATAACATATATCCATAATCGTCCTCATCAAATATTCATCCCTGGCCGCCATTATCAATGTATAGAAACATTACAATCCCAAGAACATACCTTTTTAGTTCTTGTCTGGTATGGGCGTCAATGCAAGAAAGAATGAGATGGAGATATATGTGAAGGAAGATAGGGCTGAGAGAATTTTATCGTAAGAATTTATTTATTTATTTATTATTATTATTATTATTTTTTGTAAATGGAGTGTGAGAGAATGAGATGGAATGAGTGGTCGGATAATTTCTGATTTGAGTCTACCAATCACGATTGGCACATTTAATAAGAGAATATCAAGTCAAATGCTAGTGTGAAAGGAATAAGAGATAGAAATTCAGAATTTGAGCTCTGAATGCAAATTAAGGCATATCTCTATCAAATAAACTTCCCATAAATCATTTATAAAATTCCTAAACCATTATCAATCAATATCATATGTAATAATCACATAGCAACAAGAAATCACGAGATCGGCATGTAATTAATATTTGCATTGTAACATAAATCATAAAATAAAATAATATGGGAATAGAAAACAAAATATTGTGATCATAATATAATATAATATAATATAGCATCGTTTCATCATTATAATTAAATAATAATGCACCATAATATATAACTTATACCATTATGCATTATTACTGAATTTTCCCATAATAAAAATACGTAATTTTTTTTTGGACATGAATCTTGCGAGCACATTGATCCCTTTGTTACCATCACCTGTAATACAACTCAACACAAACGTTAGTTTACTTAAATAAATTTCATAAAATAACATTACTGTCTCACAAAATCATTAAGTTCCTTTTTTATCTGTTAAAATAAATGGCGGGCATTACACCTTTTGCATATATAAATAATCAGCTTTATGTACATTTTCAAAATTATCTATAAATATTTTTTTCCTGGCTCAAAGATGAGCTACGTGGTGTTTTTTATTTTTTATTTTTTATTTTTTTTATGAGCTAACGTGGCTATTCTTGCTTTTTTTACGATTCCCTTTTCTCACAAATACACTTTTTTTAACCATTTATGCGGAGCTAGCTATATAAATAACCTAATTATATACTTCATTTTTTACATGCGCTTATACTAGGAGGAACCCATAGCACAGGACGTGAGCGATATCACTCCTCAACAACAGCCACACCTTAAAGAAAGCAAAACAAGAGTTGGACATCCAAGTATAGAGAATCCTTGTTACTAACAAGGCAGGTGTATCCGAAAAACTTTGAAGCTCATCAAACTAGTAACCAAAAAACTCACAGAATCGTCTATTAGTAAAACGAAATCAGCCTCAAGAAACCTAATTTATTAGAAAACAGACCCAATGCAGAAAGTAAATAAATCCCCTGAACTAAAAGAAAATTTAGGATCCGCATCTCTTTCTTGGAAAAAAGCAGGCTGAAAAGATACGTGACACACTCCATATGTTTCACAAATAATGTAAATTAT